>NC_081184.1:22039670-22119275 GCF_029867415.1 Vicia villosa | reverse complement strand
AATGCAATGACCATGGGATCAATTGCATTTGAAAGATAATTGAATTTCCTTCAAAATGAGCTTTGGTTGACATTTTTTGGATGAAGGATGAGAGAGTTATGATCAGTCAAAGTTGAGTTGACTTTTCAGGCAAAAACCCTAATTTTGAATCTTAGGGTTTTGTTGATTTTTGATCTTTCCTTGATGAATTGTGATCATCCAATGATCAAATGTTGAATCCTTTGACAAAATATGGACTTTGGCAAAAAATTTCATTTTTGACTGTCAGTTGACTTTTTTGGTCAAACGGGTCGTCTGTTGACTGTTTGAGCTGCTGACGGTGCGTCTGAGTGAATTGAAGTTTGAAAATTTGTATGATGGTACTTTGAGATGTATGGATGTATATGAAATCCATTTGAGCTCTCAAAACTTGTTGCTCCTGTTAAAACAAGAAAAACCCTGATTAGGGACTGTCTGTATAGGAGGCATTTAAGCGTACCTGATTTTTGTGCAGTGCTGAGTTTCTGCTAATCGCGTGATATTCAGAAGACTTCTAACACAAAAATCTTGGAAATTTGAATTGTGAATGATTGATTTGATTGATTGTACAAATCACTGAGAATTGTACTGTCTGCAGTCTGGCTGTCAACTGACTGTTCGTGTACTGAAGCAGCAGTTAAAGTGAAAAATCAACTGTCAAAGTTAATTTTCTTTTTTTGTTGTTATTTTTGTTTTTGTTTGGTGTGAAGCATGAAAATTTATTTACATGACTTGTTAGAAAACAGAAACATAATAACAGATATTTACAGTATGCGGGTAAAATTACCGATAATAATCTGAAAATTGTTAAATGCACAGAAATAGAAATATTTGACTGGCAGAAACACACAAAATATTATCTTAGTAATTAAGCAATATTATGACAAATAGTACAACATTTAATACTGACAGTATAAATATTACATACTATTGAACAGTACGACGAGTAGACGGTACGTTTAAGAAAATAAGAAACACGACAAATTTTAAAAATGACGGTTGATGAACCATGCTATGATCAATAACATGTAGATGATTGGGAGCATAACCATTGCAGGTCCACACTCCTCAGGACTGTGTAGGCAGAAGAAAGTCATGATCACCGTAGCAATGGTGATGACTGTAAGAAACAGTGTCTCTATCCACTTTGCCATTCTTGTTAGGGAAGAAGAGAAAATAGATATGAGATAGGAATTTGAAAGATGAATTGGAATTTGATGTGAGATTTTATGGAAGAAAATGAGAGGTATTTATAGAATGGAAAGAAGGAAAGAGACGTTGGGGAATGATGTGATTCCGTACAAAAGGAAAATTTGAGTGGAAGTGAGATTTGAAAGAAAGTGTAAGGTATTGTTGGGAAAAGAGAGATGTGTAGAATAAAGTTGAGATTTGAATTGGAAAGAAGAGATTTGAAAAGATTTTTGAAAATAATGGAATATAGTACAAAAGTTAGTGGGAAACCAAAAACAATTGTTACCAGTACAGTGTGAGTTTCCTGCTTTTGCGCCTGCAAAAAAAGATTTAACCCTGCATGAACTGTGTTAGTACTATTTATCTGTAAAATAAATAAATAGTATTTGTGGTGTAATGAACAGCATTTGGCGTTTGCGTAAGAATAAATTCCACTGTTAGCCAAGTTACTGTGTAAGAGAAATTCTGAAATTTAAGCACTTCATATGTTTAGGATATTTGAAATAAAAAATCCATGTTTATATGAAACTCTTAATTTTCAGATTGAAGTTTTCTTAAAAAAGATGCGGGCAAATTTTGGGGTATAACACCTTGCTTTAGGGAATCATTCGAGTGCTTGGATCTCCCTTGCTTTAGGGAACCATTCGGGCGTAAGTTCCCAAATTCTAAAAGACACAAACCAAAGAGTAACTCGAGTTTTCCTTGCCTTAGGGATTTCCTCGAAACACTCAAACTCTCTCTTCTCTCCTTTCTTAAGGGCATTGTTATCTCCGCTCTATTGCATCCCAGGATGTCCCCTTATGCAAGAGCGCGAGCGTTAACTCCGCCCAACTAAAAAACACAGAAACAAACAGAAAATCTGAAGTCGAGCTACGGTAACTCTGATTCTTGAAAAGGATACGTAGGCAGCGGGGTAGGGCCCATGCGAGTACAATTCTTTCTTTTCCCTACATTTTGCATTCATTCGCATATATAGACATAGACATAGTATACACCCTTTAGATAGAAACAGACATAGGTGGATACCATCGAGTACGATGGGCGCGAGGGGTGCTAATACCTTCCCCTTGCGTAACCGACTCCCGTACCTAGATTCTCTGGTCGCAAGACCTTGTTCCTTCCTATGTAGGTTATCTGATATTCCTTTCCCTTATGGGATAAATATATTGGTGGCGACTCTGTTCATTTTTCGCGAGCGTGCGACAGAAAGGATGATGCAGAAGATCAAGTTGCAGCGTCTTTAGAGAATCTCAGAATATCTGAAGAGCCAACACTCAGATGATATTCTAGAATCAACTCTGCTCATCCAGAAGATGTTATAATTGGAAAGAAAGATGATCCCATCAAAACAAGATCATTCCTAAAGAACAATGCAGAATGTCAATTTGGTCTAGTATCTTTAATTGAGCCAACTTCTGTTGATCAAGCTCTGGAAGATGCTGACTGGATAATTGCTATGCAAGAAGAGTTAAATCAGTTTACAAGGAATGATGTTTGGGATTTGGTTCCAAGACCTAAAGGATTCAATATCATTGGAACAAAATGGGTTTTCAGAAACAAGCTGAGTGAGAAAGGTGAAGTCATCAAAAACAAAGCCAGACTGGTTGCTCAGGGCTATAGTCAGTAATAAGGTATTGACTATACATAAATCTTTGCACCAGTGGCCAGGTTAGAATCTATCAGATTGTTAATATCATTTGCCACTCAGAATAACATCACTCTGTATCCGATGGATGTTAAGAGTGCCTTTTTAAATGGTTATATAGATGAAGAAGTTTATGTCCACCAACCTCCAGGTTTTGAATCTAAGTCTCCAGAACATGTTTTTAAATTAAAGAAATCATTATACGGTTTGAAGCAAGCTCCCAGAGCTTGGTATGAAAGATTAAATTCTTTCCTTCTGGATAATGGTTTCACAAGAGGAAAAGTAGACACAACTCTCTTCTGTAAAACCTTTAAAAAGGATATGCTAATTTGTTAAATTTATGTTGATGATATTATTTTTGGAACTTCTAATGCTACACTTGGAAAGAAGCTTGCTAAGTCTATGCAGGCAAAATTTGAGATGAGCATGATGGGAGAACTCAAGTATTTCCTAGGCATTCAGATCAATCAAACTTCTGAAGGAACGTATGTTCATCAGACTAAGTATGTCAAAGAGCTTCTGAAGAAGTTCAATCTATCTGAAAGCAAAGAAGCAAAAACTCCACTGCATCCAACTTGCGTATTAGGTAAGGACGAGGTAAGCAAGAAGGTAGATCAGAAGATCTACAGAGGTATGATAGGATCTCTTCTCTATCTGACTGCTTCTAGACCTGATATTTTATTCAGTGTATGCTTGTGTGCTAGATTCCAATCAAATCCTAGAGAATCTCACTTAACTGCTGTTAAGAGAATTCTTAGGTATCTAAAAGGTACTACTAATGTTGTTTTAGTCTACAGAAGATCTGAAGAATACAACTTAGTAGGATACTGTGATGCTGATTACGCTGGAGATAGAGTTGAAAAGAAAAGTACTTCTGGAAGCTGTCAGTTTCTGGGAAGTAACCTGATCTCCAGGTACAACAAGAAGCAAGTAACAATTGCACTATCTACCACAAAAGCAGAATATGCAGTTGCTGCTGGATGTAGTACACAAATGCTCTGGATGAAAATTCAGCTAGAAGACTATCAGATATATGAGAGTAACATTCCTATATTCTGTGATAATACTTCTGCTATTTTTTTATCTAAGAATCCTATTTTACATTCTAAAGCTAAACATATAGAGATTAAACATCACTTTATTAGGGACTATGTTCAGAAGGTGTTCTTTCTTTAAACTTTGTGGATACAGAACATCAATGGGCTGATATCTTTACAAAACCCCTTGCCGAAGATAGGTTTAAGTTCATTCTGAAGAACATCAGTATGGATTTATGCCCAAAATGAAGGTGTTGAGAAGATCTGATATATGGACTAGTTTGAAAATGTTGATTTATTTTCTTATCAGATGTTCTGGTTATGTATGATCATTTAGATACTCTAATTATGTTATTTCTAATGTTTCAAATGTCTAAGTATGATACAGAACTTCTGTTAAAGTAAAACAGCTGTCACCAGCTATTCCAGATGATGACCACGTGTTCATTCTGAAGGGACAAGCATGCGTGCAGTTGATGAGACGCCACCCTAGGTAACTGTGCAAATCATTTCAAATCTCACGCTACCTCCACTAACGTCTTTCAACATTAAATGTAAATGATTCAGTTTCTGTAACCGTTGCATTTAGAATCTCATTGCATTTTGTTCTCAAGTCCGTGTCTATATATAAACACGAATCATATTCATATTGTAATACGGTGAACTGACTTTTTATATTTAAGAAAACAATGTTGCGGCAAGCAAGAGTCGCCACCGACTTTTATTTTATCCAATTTAAAGAAAGGCTAAAAGAACAGAAAAAAACTTTTTGAAAGAGATTGAGTTCGGGGGGTAAGTTGTTCAAAGGGAAGGTTTAAAGCACCCTTTGTATCCATGGTTATCCATGGGCTCTTAGTTGCTTAGCTCACTTTTGTTTTTAAAATACTTGAAGTGTCGTGTGTGAATAGTAAAAACTTTGAAGAAGAACTTTAGCTTGTAAACAAGCGTAGTCTTTTTTAATTTGATTTGAAAAAAGAGTGGGAAAAGAGTTTTGAATTTGAATTTGAAGAAGAGCAAGCAATTAAAAAGCAATTACCCTTAAGTTATAAAAAATTTTCTTTTAGCTTTTCAGGGCCATCCATACCATAGGAGGGTAGAAAGTCCTTTTATTGGATTTTGAAGGGTCATCGAAGTTATCGTTCGCCACAAGACTGTCCCTGCCATAAAGAGGGCAGGTAGTCTAAGGGAAGGATATAAATAGTCATTTAATTTTTTAGGCAACAGGCGAGGATACCTTAGCAATGGGGACAAATCATCATTTTACCGAGGCAACATCAAGGGACAAAATTGATGATGAATGAACTGGGGGCAACATTTGCTTTAGGTATCCTCGGAATCGAGGGACTTGACTATTTTTCACAAATAAAGGCAACAGGCAACAAGGCAACAAGAAGGGTTACCTTAAAGGTCTGTGGGTGCACAATCATATGATTTAGTTCAAATATTTTATCTTGTAAATAATGTTAGCTACATCCGATTAATTATCTTGCACTCCCTAGGATTACTAACCATGTAGTTAATATCATACGGAAATTAAAAGGCAGAAAATATAAAGTCCTACGCTATTACAATAAACACCTGTGAGTAGAAAAAATAAAGGCAAGAATAATAAACCTAAACTATTACAATAAACACCTGCATGGAAATAGAGGCAAAATATAGAAGGAATTTAAAATACCCAGATGGCTTGAGTCTTCATTGGTTCTTGGCAAACCCTGGAAAATTAAGAAGAGAAAGGTTAGTGCATCAAAGATCAACAACCCTGATTTACCGGGATAAATCAAGGTTAGAAACCATAAGATTAAATAATTTTAAGACCAATAATTTAAATAACATCAAAGGTTAAAGAAAAGTCGAGAGTTCGAGTTAATATATCAATTAAATAATTATTGGATTAAATCCTAATTATTTAATTGATTAAAAGTATTTGTGAAAATAGAATTAAATTTTAAATAAAAAAACAATTATCAACAGAATTGTAAAAAAAAATCGAGTTTTTGACAAAAAAAATAAATAATTATAATTTCACTATAAAAAACTAATTTATTAAAATAAATAAAAACATAACTAATAATAAATAGAAAAGGAAAATAAGAAAATAAAATAAAAGTATTTATGTAATTAAAAATAAAAAGAAAATTAAAAAAACTTAGCTTTTATTAGGTGTGGCAGGTCCCTGGAGGTGCATGGTGTACTGCAGTCTTTGTGTCAGTCTGATCTGGATTCATAGGAGATCCAATGGTAGAGGACTGAGGGTGTATCGTAGGCTTCCCTGGATATATCGCGTTGGATCTATTGACAAATAGTTCATAAAAAAACTTTGTTCCAGCCTGGGTTCGAACCCAAGACATGGAGCTTACCAATAGCACTGCGTTGACATCCAACCACACATGTTTAGTTGTAATAAGATAACTCAAAAAAATATATTTAATGCATAATGGAATAGCAGGAAAGTCAAACGCTGAGTTAGTGGGACCCTCTTGTTACGACCAACCATGCCATATATCACCTAATTATGTCCTTCTGAATCCAATGGACATGGTTTCGCGACCTGAAACTTCATGTAACAATGACTACGAAGTTATTCAAGGTCGAAACCCTAACAATGGTAGGTCTTAATTCTAACGTGTGAGCTCCAAGCTAATGGTTTCAATCGGTTCTAAACAATATTTTATCTTCCCTCAGGAGTTGAATGGAGCGCTTTGTTTGGCTTGAAACTCGTCGGAAAGAAGACTTCTCGTATGCCCTAATTCTTCTTGAAACTTGGATATTTGGAGAGTGCTATGAGGCTGGAATTCGTGAACCCTTATGCTGAGTATGTTGTCCTATTTATAATAGTGATATTAGGGTTATAACTTTGCTTGAGGATCAAGTTGATTGGTGAGAGAAATTTGAAAGAGATTTTATTGATTTTTTGCATAAAATCTTTCTTCTTTGACTTTAATTCTATTCTTGCATATTTTCTTCTCAATCCTAGTCACCAAATTATATTTGCTCAGATCTTGATTAAGGGAAAAAGATTGGACCATTCATTAAATAATTATCTTATGATTTACTTGATTTTATTTGAATTTATTTGAATAAAAATCAAATATGAATAAAATAAATAGTATTGGACTAATGGATCTTCCTTGGGCTTGTTATCACGTGAGAAACTCAAAACCACAAGCCCATTACTCAAAAATTAAGAATTTGCCAATTAGGGTTTTGCTTTCTTCTTGAAAATCGACCAACTTGTACCAAGCATATCTCTGTCATTTTTTATTGTATGGAGGTGTTCTAGGACTTTTTGGAAAGCCCAAGATGCCTTCTACAAGCCACTTTGGAACATATTTTGCCTTTGAGGATTTTATCTTGAAGATATGGTTCCTGAGAAAAAACAGCTTTTTGCGAGCTCCTAGAAGGACCCGTAATGTTTTGGCTCATATCTCGTAGTCGGAAGCATTTCTGGATCTTGGACCCAACATCAAAGTTGTAGAGAATCAAATTTCCTTTAGAATGAGCTTTCATTGGGGAATTTCTGATGAAGTGTGAGAGAGATATGATCAGACAAAGTTGGGTTGACTTTTCTCCTAAATCCCTAATTTAGAAACTTGGACTTTTGTTGATTTCAGAGCTTTCCTTGATGAATCATGATCAACCCTTGATCAAATGATGAATGTAACTTCAAAATGTTGATGTTGACCAAAAATCAGGAATTTTGACTGTGATTTGACCATAGTTTGACTTTTAGGTCAACTAGTCGATTATTGATCATTTGAGCCATTGACTGAGCAATTCTTATGAATCAGAGCTTGAAACTTAGCATGAGGATACTATGAGGCATATGAGAGGCCATGAAGTCCAATTGAAATATGAGAAGTTGATTTTACTTGGAAAGAGACAAAACCCTAGTTCAGAGGCACTTGTTTAAGAGATTGGTAGCTTTGAGCAATTGGAGATCTTTGAGCATTTGAAAGTCAGATGGACTGAAATATGATGGGCAAATTTTGGGGTATGATAGCTGCCCCTGTTCAATCTTCTTATACCGGAGGATGTAGATTGGCCTGTGTGTCTGTCGGAATTTGAAGGTGGAAGAGGATTGAACACTAGAATACCCAAGAAATTTGCCCTTGCTGAGATAGGGACTTTTTTGTAGGAGACGGGCTTAAAGATGCCATCCGGATGTTGGCGGAAAGTTGTCTGAGATGGGCTTAAAGATGCCATTCAGATGTGGACAAGATATTTGTCTGAAGCAGATGCTTTTCAGATTGAGTTATATGCATTGATTGTATTTGAAGGAGAGATTCATTAAAATGAAGTAATGTCTTACAGAAGACTACCTGGAGAGGTTCCTGAAAAGGGTAGATCACTGGCCTAAAGAAGACTACGATTACTGATTTAAAGGAGATTAGGCTTTAAACAATGCTCGGGAAGAAATGTCTTAGAGAAGACTTGTTAGAACAAGATTTGTTCTGATCAATATTCTTAGTTTTGATGATAACAAGGATATGAATTTTGTGTAAGATAATGTGGTACTCTAATACACTGCAATTTCCCTTTCAGGAAATATATAAAGAGTATGCACAAATCAGCGCTCAGAAGCTTTAACTCAGAAGGTTCAGCATGCAACATCAGAACATGGTCTGGCAAGACATCAGAAGATGGTCAAGCAGAATCAGAACATGGGTCTATGGAAGCATCAGAAGAACTTGAGATCAGAAGCAGAAGCACTGAAGTTCTCATGGTATCACGCTCAGAAGCACTTCAAGGTCAGAAGACAAGAAGATGCTATGCACCAAGCTGTTTGACTCTGATGATATTCAAACGTCGTATACACAAACATCAGATCAGAAGCAAGTACAAGATGGCAGGCTACGCTGACTGACAAAAGGAACGTTAGAAGCTATTAAAGGCAACGTCAGTAGACACAGCGTGAACAAGGCTCGAGGTAGTTGACAAAAGAGTGAAACATTAAATGCAATGCTGTACGGAATACGCAAAGCATTAAATGCTCCCAACGGTCATCTTCTCAAGTGCCTATAAATATGAAGTTTTGATGAGAAGCAAGGTTACGAATTTTGAACGAACTTATTCTGAAAAACTTGCTGAAAGGCTGTTCAACTCAAAGCTCAGAAACTTCATTTTCATCAAAGCTCACTACATTGCTGTTGTAATATATTAGTGAGATTAAGCTTAAACATTAAGAGAAATATCACTGTTGTGATTATAGCTTTTCAGAAGCATTGTAAAACTCTTATTTGATTACATTAATTTGTAAGTAACTAGAGTGATCAAGTGTTGATCAGGATACTCTAGGAAGTCTTAGCTTGTGTCTAAGCAGTTGTAATTAGAGTGATCACGTGGTGGTCAGGATACTCTAAGAAAGTCTTAGCTTGTGTCTAAGCATTTGTTCCTGGAGTGATCAGGTTGTGATCAGGATACTCTAGAAGACTTAGTCGTGGGCTAAGTGGAAAACCATTGTAATCTGTTGCGATTAGTGGATTAAATCCTCAGGTGAGGTAAATCACTCCGTGGGGGTGGAATAGAGTAGTTTAGTTTACAACGAACCAGGATAAAAATAATTGTGCAAATTGTTTAGACTACACTTATTCAACCCCCCCCCCCCTTTCTAAGTGTTTTTCTATCCTTTAATTGGCATCTGAGCGTCGGTTCTAAGGTGCAAGCACTTAACCGTGTTTAGAAAAGATTCAGGAAGAGAAAAATGCTTCAGTAAAAGATGGCTGGTGAAATTCCAACAGATCCACCTGCATCTACATCTGGCTTTGCTGAGCAATACAATGGTAACAATGGTTATACTAGACCACCAGTATTTGATGGTGAAAACTTTGAATACTGGAAAGATAAACTGGAAAGTTACTTTCTTGGTCTAGATGGTGAACTATGGGATCTTCTGATGGATGGTTACAAATATCCAGTGAAAGCTAGTGGCGTAAGGCTTACAAGGCAAGAAATGAATGATGATCAGAAGAAGCTTTTCAAGAATCATCATAAATGTAGAACTGTTTTGCTGAATGCTATCTCTCATGCTGAGTATGAGAAGATATCTAACAGGGAAACGGCCTATGATATATATGAGTCATTGAAAATGACCCATGAGGGAAATGCTCAAGTTAAGGAGACTAAAGCTCTTGCTCTAATCCAGAGATATGAAGCCTTCAAGATGGAGGATGATGAAAACATTGAGAAGATGTTCTCAAGATTTCAAACGCTAACTGCTGGATTAAGAGTTCTGGATAAAGGCTACACCAAGGCTGATCATGTAAAGAAGATTATCAGAAGCTTACCCAGAAGATGGGGTCGAATGGTGACTGCATTCAAGATTGCCAAGAATCTGAATGAAGTTTCGTTGGAAGAGCTTATCAGTGCCTTGAGAAGCCATGAAATAGAGCTGGACGCAAACGAGCCTCAAAAGAAAGGTAAGTCTATTGCATTAA
Organism: Vicia villosa; assembly: GCF_029867415.1. Classification (NCBI taxonomy): domain Eukaryota; kingdom Viridiplantae; phylum Streptophyta; class Magnoliopsida; order Fabales; family Fabaceae; genus Vicia; species Vicia villosa. Next base: position 22,108,947 of record NC_081184.1, on the reverse strand, counting down.
AATCTAATGTTAAAAAATGCACTAACGCTTTTCAGGCTATAGAAGAAGATCCTGAAGAATCAGAATCTGAAGAAGAAGATGAATTGTCCATGATCTCCAGAAGGGTAAACCAACTCTGGAAGAGAAAGCAAAGGAAGTTCAGAGGCTTCAGAAGTTCAAAGAGATTTGAACGAGGAGAATCTTCTGGTGACAGAAGATCTGACAAGAAGAAGGTTGTCTGCTATGAGTGCAATGAGCCTAGACATTACAAGAACGAGTGTCCAAAACTTCAGAAGGAGAATCCCAAGAAGAAGTTTCATAAGAAGAAAGGTCTTATGGCAATATGGGATGATTCTGAATCAGAATCAGAATCAGACTCTGAAGGAGAGCAAGCCAACTTCGCGCTGATGGCTACAGAAGATGATGGATCAGAATCTACATCAGAATCAGATTCTGAAGAGGTATTTTCTGAACTATCTAGAGAAGAGTTAGTTTCCAGTTTAACAGAACTTCTGGAACTCAAGGCTCATCTTAGTATCAAATACAAAAAGCTGAAGAAGCAGTTTGAATTTGAAACTAAGAAGCTGGAAGTGGAAAATTCTGAACTGAAGGAAAAAGTTTTAAATCTATCCAAAGATAGTGGATCTCCTTCTGAAATAGAAAAATCCATTCCTAACATGAATCATATTCTGAAAGAATATGACTCGAGCTTCAGAAAGTTCTTATCTAGAAGTATTGGCAGAAGTCATCTTGCTTCTATGATATATGGTGTTTCTGGAAACAGAAGGTTTGGCTTTGGCTATAAGGGTGATACCTCACATAAATTTGAACCTATTGATGATCTGAAGATCACATACAAGCCATTGTATGATCAGTTCAAATATGGCCATGCACATGATATTAGGCTCACTTCACATGCACAGAGTTTTAACACTGTTCACACCAAGAAGCATGTGACACATCCTAAGAAATATCATGCTGACAAACCTAAAGAATATCATGCTGTTCCTCCTGTTAAATATTTTGCTAAACCCAAGTTCAATCAGAACTTGAGGAGAACTAACAAGAAAGGACCCAAGAAATTGTGGGTACCTAAGGAGAAGATAATTTCTGTTGCAGATATCCTTGGCGGCAAAGAGGACAAAAAGAAAAATGTCATGGTACCTGGACTCTGGGTGCTCGCGACACATGACGGGAAGAAGGTCTACATTCCAAGACCTGGTGCTTAAACCAGGCAGAGAAGTCAAGTTTGGAGGAGATCAGAAGGGAAAAATCATTGGCTCTAGAACCATAAGTCTTGGTAACTCTCCTTCCATATCTAATGTACTTCTTGTAGAAGGATTAACGCATAAATTATTGTCCATAAGTCAATTAAGTGACAATGGTTATGATATAATCTTCAATCAAAAGTCTTGCAAGGCTGTAAGTCAGAAGGATGGCTCAATCCTATTTACAGGCAAGAGAAAGAACAACATCTATAAGATTGATCTTTCTGATCTTGAGAAGCAGAAGGTGACTTGTCTTATGTCTGTTTCTGAGGAGCAATGGGTCTGGCACAGAAGATTAGGACATGCTAGTTTGAGAAAGATTTCTCAGATTAACAAACTAAATCTGGTCAGAGGACTCCCAAATCTGAAATACAAATCAGATGCTCTTTGTGAAGCATGTCAGAAGGGCAAGTTCTCCAAACCTGCATTCAAGTCTAAGAATGTTGTGTCTACCTCAAGGCCGTTAGAACTCTTGCACATTAATCTGTTTGGCCCAGTCAAAACAGCATCTGTCAGAGGAAAGAAATATGGATTAGTCATCGTAGATGATTATAGCCGCTGGACATGGGTAAAGTTCTTAAAACACAAGGATGAGTCTTATTCAGTGTTCTTTGAATTCTGCACTCAGATCCAATCTGAGAAGGAGTGCAAAATCATAAAGGTCAGAAGTGATCATGGTGGCGAATTTGAGAACAGATTCTTTGAGGAGTTCTTCAAAGAAAATGGTATTGCCCATGATTTCTCTTGCCCTAGAACTCCACAACAAAATGGAGTTGTAGAGCGAAAGAATAGGACTCTACAAGAAATGGCCAGAACCATGATCAATGAAACCAATATGGCTAAGCATTTCTGGGCAGAAGCAATAAACACTGCGTGTTACATTCAGAATAGAATCTCTATTAGACCTATTCTAAATAAGACTCCTTATGAATTGTGGAAGAACAGAAAGCCCAACATTTCATATTTCCATCCTTTTGGATGTGTATGTTTTATTCTGAATACTAAAGATCATCTTGGTAAGTTTGATTCTAAAGCACAAAAATGTTTCCTTCTTGGATATTCTAAACGCTCTAAAGGCTACAGAGTATACAATACTGAAACATTGATTGTAGAAGAATCAATCAATATCAGGTTTGATGATAAGCTTGGTCTTGAAAAACCAAAGCAGTTTGAGAATTTTGCAGATTTTGATATTGATATATCAGAAGCAGTAGAACCAAGAAGCAAAGCTGCAAAAGCTGATAGTCTCAGAAGCAATGGATCAGAAGATCAAGTTGCTGCATCTTTAGAGAATCTCAGGATTTCTGAAGAGCCAACAGTCAGAAGATCACCCAGACTTGCATTAGCTCATTCAGAAGATGTGATCCTTGGGAAGAAAGACGATCCCATCAGAACAAGGGCATTCCTTAAGAACAATGCAGACTGTCAATTAGGTCTTGTTTCTTTGATCGAGCCAACTTCTGTTGATCAAGCTCTAGAAGATCCAGACTGGATAATTGCCATGCAAGAAGAACTCAATCAGTTTACAAGGAATGATGTATGGGACTTGGTTCCTAGACCAAAAGGATTTAACATCATCGACACAAAGTGGGTATTCAGAAACAAGCTAAGCGAGAAGGGAGAAGTGGTAAGAAACAAAGCCAGACTGGTTGCTCAAGGTTATAGTCAGCAAGAAGGGATTGACTACACAGAAACCTTTGCACCAGTGGACAGGTTAGAATCTATTCGTCTATTAATTTCTTTTGCCACTCAACATAACATCACTCTTTATCAGATGGATGTCAAGAGTGCCTTCTTAAATGGTTATATAGATGAAGAAGTTTATGTCCATCAACCTCCTGGTTTTGAAGACTCCAAGTCTCCAAATCATGTTTTTAAATTAAAGAAATCATTATACGGATTGAAGCAAGCTCCTAGAGCTTGGTATGAACGTTTAAGTTCTTTCCTTCTGGAAAATGGTTTCACAAGAGGAAAAGTGGACACTACTCTCTTTTGTAAAACGTTTAAAAAGGATATTTTAATATGTCAAATATATGTTGATGATATCATCTTTGGAACATCTAATGCTACACTTGGAAAGGAGTTTGCTGAGTCTATGCAGGCTGAATTTGAAATGAGCATGATGGGAGAACTCAAGTATTTCCTTGGGATTCAAATCAACCAAACTTCTGATGGAACCTATGTTCATCAAACGAAGTATGTGAAAGAACTTCTGAAGAAGTTTAATCTTTCTGAAAGTAAAGAAGCCAAAACTCCTATGCATCCAACATGTGTCCTAGGTAAGGATGAGGTAAGTAAGAAGGTAGATCAGAAGTTGTATAGAGGTATGATTGGATCTCTTCTATACCTAACTGCTTCTAGACCTGACATTCTCTTCAGTGTTTGTTTGTGTGCTAGATTCCAATCAGATCCAAGAGAATCTCATTTAACTGCGGTTAAGAGAATTCTGAGGTATCTGAAAGGTACTACTAATGTTGGTTTAGTTTACAGAAGATCCAAAGAATACAACTTAGTAGGATTCTGTGATGCTGACTATGCTGGAGATAGAATTGAAAGGAAGAGCACTTATGGAAGTTGTCAATTTCTTGGAAGTCATCTGATCTCATGGTACAGCAAGAAGCAAGCTACTATTGCCCTCTCAACAACAGAAGCAGAATATGTTGCTGCTGCTGGTTGTAGCACACAAATGCTCTGGATGAGAAGTCAGCTAGAAGATTATCAGATATATGAGAGTAACATTCCTATTTTCTGTGATAATACTTCTGCTATATGTTTATCTAAGAATCCTATCTTACATTCAAAAGCTAAACATATTGAGATTAAACATCAATTCATAAGGGACTATGTTCAGAAGGGCGTTATATCTTTAAACTTTGAAGATACAGACCATCAATGGGCTGGTATCTTTACAAAACCCCTTGCTGAAGATAGGTTTAAGTTCATTCTGAAGAATATCAGTATGGACTTGTGCCCAGAATGAGAAGATGAGAAGATCTTTGTATGCGTATCTTCTGAAATGTGGTAAGACTAGGCAACCATAAGAAGTTCTGAGTTTAATCAATTAGAAGTAATGATCCAGTTATTACTAACGTTTCATTGTCTAAGTTGATTCAGAAGCTCTTTTAAAGCAAAACAGCTGTCACCAGTCTCTCCAGAAAATGAACACGTATTCACGTATCTCTGGAAAAGCATGCGTGCAGTTGAGGGGACGCCTACTTAGGTAACTGTGCTAATCACTTCACTTGTCATAAGTTTCTCTCCTCATGTCACGTAACATTAAATGCCATTCATCATTTCATTTTTTTTTCTTTTTATACTCTTCAAACGTTTCATTTCCCTCTTATATTTCTCTCTCTTGCATTCAGTTTCTCTTTCTCTCTCATTATCTGCATTTCACATAAACCCTAGTTTATTCATCTTCAACCTAACATTCACCATGAATCCGTCTTCAAGTTCCTCTCAAGAGGTTTCTCCACTGAAAACTTGCTCCATTCCTCCACCAGTAATGGAAGTTTTGTGTAAATCTCATGTGGACGCTGATGAATTGGGTGCTTATGGTTTCAAACCAGATACGAAGACGAAGGCTCAAGGGTCGTTGATCTATTTGAATAGAACGGTTGGAAGGGTTGATTGGTTCTAGGTTGAGAAACAAATCTCGGGGATCGCCTACATTGATTTCAAGACGGATCTCACAAGAGACTCAAGATTCCAAGAAGTCTCAAGCCAGATCTCTTCTGTGATGCTGTTATCAACATTTATCCAAAGGAAGAAGACTTTCTTGAGATATTGGATGAAGTTAAGCATCATGTTCTTGAATTCTATGTTAAGGTAAAGCCCCGTTTGAGACATTAGCTCCCTTCCTGTGAACTGTCTCTCACTTCCTCCTTGGATTCATGTATTCTCTTCCCGTAGAGCTTCTCGTCTGGACAGGCATGCAGTGTCTCAAGCTTTCATGGCTAGACAAACTGAGAACAACGCAGGGATTCATGATATGTTAGCTAAGATTATGTCTAAGCTAGGGTTGTAGTCCTTGAGTCCTTGTAGTTTTCTTTACTTGCAGCATACTTTTGTTTGCATATTTTTTTTGTAACTCTGTTTGTTTGATCAATGAAAAGCTCTTCTGTTTGACGTTTTCTACATCTGAATCTTTTATATTCTTTTTGATGTTGTAGCAACCTGCCCTAAAAATAGACTTTTAGAGTCGCCACCTATTATGAAGGGCGAATAGGAAACCCTACGCAGTTTAGAGATCAGGGTAAGATACTATATTCAGGTCGAGGGAAGGTGTTAGGCACCCTCAACCCTTTCCTAATGTTTTATGTTCACAGTAAAGGTTAATGGCTAAATATTGAGGTTTATAGCTAAGGAAGTGAATAGGGGAAAAAATGAGATTTTAGGGAAGGGGACTCGCCTTGTTGCCAAGTGCCTACGTATCTCCTTAGGGAGAATCAGAGTCAACGTAGTTCGGGGAGGGTTGTACGCCTTAGAATTAGAATTGAAAGTGTTTGAAATTGTTTGTGCTTTGAAAAGCGTTTTTGAATTGTCTAATTGATGAGGATGAAAATCCATAGTTTAGTATTGTGGTTTTGAAAGATTTTAAGTGTTTGGGCGTACAACCCTGATTTGGCACAATTAACCGCAATGATCAATAGGTTTGATCACCATAGTTAAAAGATTAGGGGTTTTGCACCATTACCAATTCAAATCGATTGATTCGATTATCACTAATAATGAATTAATGTGTTTTATTATTTTTGTGAATTTATTTTGTATTGTTACCCCTCATAACCGATTAATACGATTACAAATAATAACAAATTAAATTTAGAACGAGGGAGGATTAATCATCACAATCAATAAGATAATTGCAACCATTAAATCGAATATAATTTGATTTGTATTTTATTTAAATAGCATTTTAATTAAAAATATTGTTGACCATAGCGATTAATTGATTTAATCGGAACGAACAACAAATTAGAATTTTTTTATAATAATATCATATATTTTTTATTTAAAAAATAATTATTACACATAATTAATTATTTAAAAAGAATTAGTTGAAAATCAATTATATTAATTAAATTAAATTAGTTAATTAGATTTTTGATTCAATGAGGATGTTATTAAGGTATATAGTATAGGACTGAATCCTGGGGCGTTGGATCTAAATGAGTGGTGGATTCTATGGCTGGATCTAGAGGGACTATGGTGGGTCTTATGATATGAAGCGCATGGGATCAAGAATGTAAATTCAGAAAAATAATAGAAAGGGCCAGGGATCGAACCCTGGACCCTTGGTATAAACCCCAAGCGCACTTGCCAACTGGTTTGTGAGCATGTTGTGTTAAAAACACGCGCCCACTCAATTAAAAAAACAAGAGAGTCCAAAGAAACACTGCGCGCGAGATTCAAATGACCCAGTGGTGTAACGACACCTCATCATCGTCCCAAAGGGACCTGTAATCTTAGCTACGGTTTAGCTACAGCTGCGTTTGTAGCAAATGAAAACCTGCAAAATAGCGAATCCAACATATGCACCTATAAATTTTTCGCACCTATCTGATTCTCTTCGTCCCAATCATGCGATCATGGTTATGACATTGATTTACCTTAATTTTACTCCTAATTAAAAACCCTAAATCGAAACCCTAAAAGCTTATTCGACCTTCAATGGCTTATCATGTATCAGACGCGCAAACTTTACGAAATCAATCCAGAAACGATCATACCAACCATACAAAGCATAACACACAAATAATTCAACCTATAAATGCCACAATGATGCTAATCGATCGAAAGTTCAGAACGACCTACCTTGGTCAATCGGAGGTGATTCTGGGGGTTTTGATGTAGAGCAATGATCCAGACACGTTCTAAATCTCCTGAGGAAGCTATTGGAACCTTCAAATCTTGTTGAAACACCTTGATTTATCGAAACCGAATTCAGGCTTCTTAGAGATTTTTGTTGTTCTTGAATGTGTGCCTCTGCCCAGAAAAATCCTCCCCTATTCGTATGCCCCTCTTCACCTACTTATAGTGAATGAATTTTAGGTTAAAAAAAACTCCACCAATATTCACTTGAATCAAATCTTGCCTCCTTTGAAAATTGGATTTAATTTCTTGAATCTTAAGCTACTATATTTGGCCTATTTTGTATCAATTTCCTCCAATCCACTTATGCACGAAAATTGAATATATTTTGCCATTTAATGTTGGTTGGAATTTGCCCATGTGGATAGTTTAACATAATATTTGATTTTTTTATTTAATTACATCATAAAAATGAAATAAAAATATATATTAAATCAAATAAAAGGCTAAAATTTGTGGCATGTGGTTTGGATAACATAGATATCTTGTGGGCCAAGGTTGAGTCATAGAAAGACAGGCCCATTTGCAAGAAATCCAACTTAGGCCTCCTTTATTTCACATTTGGTCCTCCAAAATCAACCAAATTTGATCAAGCATATCTCACTCAATTTTTAGGCTATAAATGAGTTCTAATACTTTTTGGAAACCTCAAGAGGTCCTCTACAAGCCACTTTGGAACATATTTTTCATTTGGAGCCTTTATCTTGATCATATCTTCTCTGACAAAAAACTGCTTTTGAAGGGTGCCTGAAAATGACCTGTAATCTTTTGCCTTGTATCTCTTAAATGAAGCACTTCTAGCCTTGGCTTGTGAGACACAAAGTTGTAGAGAATCCAATTTCCTTCAAAATAGGCTTTGAGTGGGAAATTTTTGATGTTCCATGTGAAAGTTATGCCCAGTCAAAGTTGGGTTGACTTTCTCCTAAGAAACCCTAATTTGAACCTTTTTGTATTTGTTCATCTCTGAGTTTCTATTAATGGAATCATGATCAATTCTTGATCAAATGATGGTTATGCTTCACATACTTGATGTTGACCAAAATTGGGAGGCTTTGACTATGCTCTGATTATGGAATCTTTGAAACTGAACCTTGAACTTTGAATCATTGTAAATGGAATATGGAAGGCAAATTTTGGGGTATGACAGCTGCCCCTGTTCAATCTTCTTGAACCTGAAGAGATAGAAGATGATTGGACACTGAAATGCCCTGAAATTTGCTTGCGTAGGGAAAGAGTTCTGTTGGAGATGGGCTTATAGATGCCATCTATTTGCCCGGAAGGGTACTTGTCTAAAGCATATGCTTTTCAGACCTGGATCATTTGATTGTATCTGAGGAGAGAGGAAGCAATGTCTTACATAAGATTACCTGAAGAGGTTCCTTGAAAGAGCGAGATATGTCTTAGAAAAGATTGGATAAATATTTGAAGAATATTACCTAAAGAAGTTGAGATATGTCTTAAACAAGACTACCTAGAAAGGCTCCTATAAAGAATATGATATGTCTTAAATAAGACTACTTAGAAAGGCCCCTAAAAAGATATGAAACGTCTTAAACAGGACTCACCTGGAAAGGCTCTTAGATAGGATACGGAATATATTAAACAAGACTTACCTAGAGAGGTTCCTATAAAGGGAGCGATACGTTTTAAACAAAACAATCTAGAAAGATTCCTATAAAGGGCATGATACGTTTTAAACAAAACTACCTATAAAGGTTCCTATAAAGGATATGGCATGTTTTAAACAAAGCTTCCTATAAAGGTCGTGAGACGTTTTAAACAAAACTACCTAGAAAGGTTCCTGTAAAGGCTATGAAATATTTTAAACAAAACTACCTAGAAAGGTTCCTATAAAGGTGTCATACCCTAATTTTTGACCCCCCTGAGATGACATATCTTCAGGATTTTTCATCAAGTCAAGACAAGTACCCAGAGCAGTCATTTCTCCATCTGGTACCTAATCGAGGATGCTCAAAGACAAGAAAGCTCAGGCAAAGGATCAATCAATACAAGGATTAGTCCCTAATACAATCATGAGGCTCAAAGACTTCACTTCTCTCATCTATGATTGATTAGACATCCAGTCATATGAGTACAGGTTTACTCAGGTCGCCAGACTAGGGTTCTGAGCCTATCAAGGACTGAAATCAGGGATCACATTTGGGAAACCCTAAAAAACCTCAGAGGGTCATTCAAAGACATCAATCATCTTCAAATAAATCATATTACAAGGTCTACTGGACATCACACTTCAATTCAAAGTCTACAGTCATTACTTTCACATGGTCGACAAATTAGGGTTTTGACCTAATTCACCAAGATAGTTGACTTCTGATCAGGGCATGAATCCAAAACTCAAGACATGATTCAAGGGTCTCTACTACCTCCATATAATCCATTTATATCATCCATTTGTGGAGAAGATCTTATTTCTACACAAAAGCCCAAAAATTTACTTTGTCAGGAAAAAGTCAACTGTGAAGGATCATCATTGACTTTTAAGGTTTTTGGTCAAAAAATGACTTTCAAAGATCAATATCATCAATATATGGATGTCAAAGTCATTTGGCCAAAGAAATTCAAAGAAATTCATCAAGGAGCGAAAAGTCGGGAATTAGGGTTTTTGAAGGCATGGTGAGATCTCAAAATTTCACCTACACAACTCAAAAAACTTCCAACATGAAAGTTGTAGATCTTGCAAAATAAAACAACATCTTACAAAGGAACTTTTTTCAAAAGATCAACCATTTATGAAGTTTTGGAAATTTTGAAGTTTAGGTCATAAACACTTAGAAATTTTTCTAAGTGTTTTAACCTAGTTTTCATCCAACTTTAGGCTCATTTTTCACAAATTTCCTAAATGATTCTGAAGAAGACATAAACTAATGATTTGAAGTAGATGTTTAGGGCTTTCCAAATTGTGTTCAACCTTCTCCAAATTCAATTTGAGCTAGGAGTTATGCTTGTTCAAAGTTGGCCTCATGAAGTAAAATTATAGGTCATGGACACTTTTGGACTTTGCAAATTTTGTGCAAATAACCTCTCTTATGGATGCTACACGACCCATAACACATCTGAAACCATGCCATGCATTCATTTTCACCATGCCATAAGGATTGAAGAAGATTCTAAAAAACAAGAACATGTGATTATGTAATGATTACATTTGTGAATTTATGGCAAATTGATGAATCACCCAAGGAATCTTCTCACCAACCAATTAGAGCTCATTTCTGGCTCAGAATTGTCCCCTAAGATCAAGCAAAATCGAGGGCTAGGGGATTGATCAAATGGAATCAAAATTCTCATCATTGCATAAGAGATATTTGCAAAAATTCCTTCATGACTAAGAAAGCAAATCAACTTCACTAAGGAAGCTCACTCCTCTGCAGCTATACTGATCCATTTGCCTATAAATACAGATGCATTCCTCATTCAAAAACACACCAAAGCAACCATATTACTTGCTTTCTCCTTCTCTCCTCTTGTTCATTGTTTTTCAAAGTTCTTTGGCAAGAAGAATCGATTTCTTCAAACCAAAGCTTATCTTTGGGAAGTGAGCATTCTAACATCTCAAGGGAGGTCATTTGAGGTGATCCAAGCACCTGGATCACTTCTGTAGGTGGAGGAACACCATTGTTGCTCTCACTTTGGAGCACTTGCAGTTGAAGGTCCATGGAGTGATTCAGAAGGTTTCAAGGCAAGCCAATCATCCAAACACACTCCTCAGGTCATAGTGAAGCTAACCAGATGGCTGCAGCTCATCTGTAACTCAGGATTCAACAACCTCCATGTCCACTTGAAGCTCAAATCGAGGGAGGTCCATAGAACAATTCAGAAGGATTCAGGCTACAATAAGCATCCAGTTAGCATCATTGAGTCTCAGGGAAGCTATTGAGATCATTCATTCAAACCCAGGTGCTCTCAACCATCCTCACGATCTCCATTTTCAGAGGTAAGTTTCTGAACTTCACCTCTCTAATTTAAGTACCTTTTGTGAAATAGCTCGATTCTATCTTGTTCAGCATCATCAGAGGATTGAAAACCCTCTATCATCATCCATTTATCTTTCAGTATAGTCATTTAATTTGATTTTGAAATTTTAGGGTTCTTCACGATTTCTGATAAATTAGTTAGATGTAGTTAATGATAGTTCATGTTAGTTACATATTTAGAATCGTGAGTGAAATTAGAGCAAGTTTCGTGTTTACATCATGACAAATGGTTGAGAAACGAGTGAGTTCAGAAATCCAAAAATGGAGAGCTTGAGGTTGAAGACGAAGATGGTGGTGGCGCGCAAATTTGAATTCTCAGGGCAGGTTTTATTTTATTTTGAATGATATGCGTTTTATTAACGACTAAACAACTTGCCCTAGTGGCCACACATGCGCCCTTAGTATCATCATGCCACAAGTCTGGGGTTCGAATCCCCCTCGCCCCAGACTTTTTCATCCTTTTATTTTTTCAGATTTTTTCTAACTTGTTTTAAAACAAAACCAAATGCGCGCGTGTTATAGTCACCAACTGGCGTTTGGCTCAGTGGTGTTATTTTGAGTGTGTGGCTATAAGGGCGTGAGTTCAAGCCTTGCTAGGACCAAAACCTATTTTTTTATCACTTTTCTAACTTAATTCTTTCACAACTTTAACCAATTATTTAACTTATCAAATTAATTCATTTTGACTTCATTTTTTAAACACTTGTTGATTAATATATATATTTTATAAATAATCAAAAAAAAATCATAAAGATATTATTTTATTTCATGTATTTTAATTAGGTTTAAAATAGTATGTTTTAAATGTTTTCTTAAATACTTTAAAATATATATTCATTTTGTTTTAACCTAATTACTTTGTGAATAATGTTATGATAAAAACCCTATTTATTTAGGTCTTAATTAGGTATAGATTTCATCTTTGCCTTAATTAAGTTGACTTTTGTCAATCTACAAAATTGTTTTCAATCTCCGATTAAACAGATGATTAAGGTTTTCAAACAACAAAACCTTATATCATTTCAATCTTTTCTTCAACTGTTTTCATAAACAGTAAATCATTTTTTAAATGGGCCTCTAATAGAGTGTAAGTCCCGAAAACCTTCTCTTCTTAGCTTGTTTTCAAAACTGTATTTTCAAAATCTTCTTTCTGTTTTCAAAACACTCTTCTGGTATTTGAAGGGCATTATTCCCGGTGAAACTCTTCAGATACCTATGTGACCTTTGTCCATCTTCACTTCTTCTGTTTTCAAAAACCATTAACTGTTTATCATATACATTCAACTGTTATCAACAAAACAACAAAAATACTGTTGAGGCTCTGTACATACTTCTTCAATGGCCTCCACTCCATCCAGGTTAGGCTTTACAAGCTTTCAATTTACAGTCTTTATTTAAATTACTGTCAAATATAATTTGTGCATATATTAGTTTAGAACTACGTTTGAGTATAAACCTTAGGACAGTTAAACTATATATATATTATAGGAATATGACCTAGGATTGAGAATGTCTTCCCGGTGAAGGCTCTTTCCTAATTAGAGATCTGCAGTTCAAACCCCCAAGATGAATTATTCCCGGTGAAACATCTTGGCAAAAACCTTAGAATCCAAAAAAATAGGACACATCCACCCAAAGAGGAATTATTCCCGGTGAAACCTCTTACCCATTTGCTTAGAGCCAAAATAAGTTCAAAACTACATAAGCTTTCTCTTGTGCTATAACAAGGACCCTCGATTAGCCTCCTCTTGGGCTTTGTACAAGGACCCACAGGCTTCTTAAAAGCATTTCCAGCTTCCTCTTGAGCTTGTATACAAGGACCCATCAGGTTTCTTATAAACATAGGAACAGGTCTTTAGTCACCTTTTAGCCTACCCTGGTGAATTTCTTCCAATTTAAACCAGACTTAAAACAAGCTAAGTTTGTCTCAATCTCACATTGAGTACATTTTTGGAATGAGAGACATGGACAGTCTCTGTCACCCTTATCTTCATCAATCTTCCTTAGCAGAGTCTAGGATCCATGTTTGGTCATCCTCAGCATTGAGTCAGCCTTCATCTTGGGCTTTAAACAAAGAGTCTCCACTAGATAATCTTTCTGCCATCCACTTTTCATTTCAATAAAAATCCCTGGAAAGGGTTAGCTTCCACACATTCCTTCATTCTAAAATGTCAAAATCCCTGGAAAGGGTTAGCCTCCAACATCTGTCTAAAAAGTCAAAACCCCTGGAAAGGGTTAGCCTCCAAAGTCAATTAATTAATAAATAATGTCATTTCTCTTAGGAGATAATTTTCCCAAAAGAGTCAAAACCCCTGGAAAGGGTCAGCCTCCAAAAACATGATAAAAGTCAGTCTTTTAACAGACAAATTCACCAGCTGAGTCAAATCCCTGGAAAGGGTTAGCTTCCATCAAAAAACAGTCTTTTAATAGATAAAATCTCCTCAATAGAGTCAAAAACAACAAAAACAGTTAGCCTCAACCTTGGGCTTCATACAAGGCACCCAAACAATAAAACTCCCCTGTCAAGAGTCAGCCTCAACCTTGGGCATTGTACAAGGCAGATAATAGAGTCTCCCCAGTGAGTCCTTCATCATTCAGTAGCCACAACCTTGGGCTTTGTACAAGGCAGATAAACCATATCTTTCATGTGTCAAAGATTCCTAACACCTAGGATCTTTTCCCCATAGAGTCATCCATACTCAATTTATTTAAGAGTCCGCCACAACCTTGGGCTTTGTACAAGGCACATAAATAGAGTCTCCCTAAGTAGAGTCAGCCTCAATTCTGGGCTTCGTACAGAACACAAAAATACCCTGTAAATTAATCCCCAGTGGAGTCATCTCCCAGAGTCAATAATAATTAATTAATCAATCAAAAAGCCTCAAGCTTGGGCCTCATACAAGTCAGCTAAATTCAAATCTTTTATACAGTAGATAGACATAGCTTATCTCTATAGAGAGATATTTTTACTACTCTACCACATTCAAACAAACAAACATTTCAATTTCAATTTCAATCAAAGTCTCCCATTTAGGACTCTGAAAGACATGCTCTGGCACATCCCCAGACTTGTACACTTTCCCTAATTTGGACGAGCATCTTTCTTTCATTTAAGAGGCATCTGACTGGCATACTTGCACACACAAGTAAGGTCCCCCTCTTGAATGAAATGAATCCAGTTATTCTGTCACTCTTTCAAAATGTTTGTGGTAGAATAGTACAAATACCTCTCTGTAAAGATGATTTCATGTCTCTTTACTGTAAACAGAGATTTAATTCCAAGCTTCAACCTTGAGCTTCAAGCAAGGCACCAAAAACAATTATTTTCCCTAGTTAGTTCCCCGAACTACATTAAGCTCTGACTTCCATTAGGGATATGTAGGCATGAGGTTCACAAGGAATCTCAGCGAGCTAATAAAATACCAAAAATAGTCTGTCTGTCTGTCTGTCTTTTCAAATCAATTCAATTCCTTCTCCTAATACAAAGGAGAAACTTTCCCAATCATTAGCAGCAAACACAATCACAATGACACAGAGAAGGTTCCTGTAGAGTACTACAGATATGTAGGGTGTTTAAACACTTCCCTATGTATAACCGACCTCCCGGACTCCAGAATTTCTAGTCTAGGTGTAAATCCCCACACTTAGCAAACTCCTAGGGTTTAGTTGAGATCTTTTTTTCCCTTTCCTACTCGTAGGACAAATAAGAAAGTTCGTGTGATATCGTAGGAAGAACTGAAATAAAATTCATCCCACCACGGGCGCATTCTCCTTCCAAATTTCGCGTGAAGGGTTTAGCGTGCCGTCCTCCCAAGTGAAACGGGGAGGTAAAGAAAACGACACCACAAAAGGGAGTGATATGTTTTAAACAAAACTATTTAGAAAGATTCCTATAAAGGGAATGATATGTTTTAAACAAAACTACCTATAAAGGGAACGATATGCTTTAAATAAAACTATCTAGAAAGATTCCTATAAAGGACATGAGACATTTTAAACAAAACTACCTAGAAAGGTTCCTATAAAGGACATAAGAAGTTTTAAACAAAACCACCTAGAAAGGTTCCTATAAAGGGCATGGGATGTTTTAAACAAAACTACCTATAAAAGGCCAGGATACGTCTTACACAAGACTGCTCGGAAAGGTTAGGATAATTGTCTTGGACAAGACTCCCTGGAGAGGTAAGAAATTCTTTAATTGCTTCTGGATTGTCTTTGAAGAAAGACTTGGGATGAGGTATTGGAATTGTATCTGTTAAGATTGAATCGTTGATACGACCGTATTTGCACTGTAATTGGATGATAACATCCTTTTGAATATGAAGTGACCTGAAAAGGCAGCGTTAGTTTTATGCAATGTCATGATGCATGTGTCATGTAATGAGATTCTCAAAATAAATGAGAATTATGCATGTATGCCTATCCCACACTGCGGGATGTAAATAGCACAAGCGTGGGAAGATCAATTATGCAACAATGCTCTTAATATGATGCCAGTGTGACTTCCCGAATATCAGAAGTTTTTGAGACATGCCCCTTTATCTGAAGGAGGGACCTTTAGAGAGAACTCGAGTTTCACCATGTCTTGCCTGATATGCCTTGCCCCAGTGTTTGAACTCTTGAAAGATATGGCCCTAGTCAATAGGATTCTTGATTGTAAGTATTGGTTTGAATGTGAAGCAGATGCTTTTCAAAACGAGTCATGCATTTCGGTCGCATCCTGACAGACAGTGATTTTCTGAGTACTCAGAATGAGATGATGTCTGCTATAAGATTACCTGAAGAGGTCTTTGGAAAGAATGGGAAATTGTCTTAAACAAGATTGCGCTTTAAACAAAGCTCAAAGGGATGTGTTTGTGCAAAGGGTCAGAAATATTCCTATAGAGGATAAAGACTGTGTTTTTTTTTTTGTGATGTTTTAGACAAAACTTAGGAAAAGCCATCTTGAAGAAGATTAGTCTAGAAAGAATGGTGAACTGTCTTAGAGAAGACTCTGTACTTTAAACAAAGTTTGATAAGGTTCTTGGAAGCGTAAGAGAGGTTTGAATATATCTTAAAAGATTAACTAAAAAATTAAGGGATGTCTTACAGAAGACTACCTGAAGAGGTTCGTAGAAAGGCAACTGTCTTAGAGAAGACTGTCTGCAAGGGTTTGAAAATAGAAAGGATGAGAAGATGGGTCTTTAAAAGACTGTCTGGAAAGGGGTCCTAGAAAGGGTGAAAAGTATTTGAAAGTGTCTTAAAGAAGACTATATGGACAGATTGATAAATATCCTAAAAAGGTTCCTGGAAAGGATGTGAGAGTGGTATTGACCCCATCTGATACTGAGTGATATTTGCAACGTGCCCCCAGGTAATGGGCTTGCCCCATGGGCTATTCAGCGTCTTCGAGAGATTCCAATGGATCTTGATTAGATTGCCCCATGTAAATGGGATAATGACGGGTTATGCCCCGCGTACACCTTAGCTATCTCAGTCATGTGTAAGAGATGTTTCTTCCTTTGATGAGCTTCTAAAGCTACTTCGTCAGTCAGTAGGATTTTTAACCATTAGCCATGCCTCATGCAACTTCTCCCTGATGTTAACACTTAAATCTATATAGACAAGTGTACTTTGTAATGAAATTCATAAGATGCGAATGCATATGTCTGTCTTGAAAGTTTAAAACATTTTTTGAGTAAAACAAAGTTTTTTTTTGTAAGAAAGTGATATCAACTCAAGAGTTATAGTAGACCTTAAGGAGTCGGGATACCTTTGGTAACGGTATGCTATCGAACTAACCATGCTTCAGTTAGGACTTTTGAGGGTTGTAACGTGGCCTGGTTCACGGTTTAAAGAAACAAAAGATAGAGGCTCAAAGTTTATTTGTACCCATCCCCATCTTCGTGATGTTCTCCAATCCTATGCTCAGTTGACTATGCGTTTAGTCTCCAAAAGAATTTGGGAATTATGACGTTGACATTTATGATGGTTCAAAAACCAGAAGTTTATTTTGCAAAGGCAGTCATCCTCCTTTCTTGTAATATTTTCTTTTGTGAGGGTATGTAATGACCTCTTTTCGACTTTGTTATCCCTAACTTTGCCTGAACTGTTCGTTTTAAAACTACAGTCAGCGGGATGCCCCAATTTTGCCTAAGTCTCCTTAATAGGTTTTGACTTAGCAGGCCCTTGTATTGCTTTTTTTTTCTTTGCGGACATTGACTGCCGGACTTAATGATGACGGGGAACCATCGGTGATTTATGTTCAAAGGAACAACTTGGAATAATTAAGTTAACTGAGCAACTACCCCACCCCAGGTTATGTATTAAGGGTTTTATTTTATATGAAGGAAAACTCCTACTTCTTTTAGGCTCAAAGGGGTTGACGAGGGATTAACATCCTTATATCTCCGTTATTTAGGAATTGAAACAATGCCTGTACATCGTCAACACGGTCTGTTCGAAAGCGTAGTGTATGAAATTGTGGTATCGTTTTCGTCATTCTCCCTCAAAAAGTGTACGACTTTAATCGAGAGTTGAATATCACAAAGAAGAAAACCGAGTAAAAACATAGTTTTAAATATAGTGAGAACACTAGGAATAAATCAAGACAAGCGTAAGCAATGCAATAATGATTATTGTGAAGTACATAGCATATGTCGTAAGACTAATGTTTAAACAAACGGAAAGAAATTGCGAATGAAAACAAAACTAATAATCTAAGAAATCCTCTTTCTAGCCACTTATGGCTTTAGATTTGCTAGGATCTTCGAACTCAATGAGCCCTTCTTCAATCAAATCTTGGATCTTGTGCTTTAACGGTCCACAATCCTCTGTATCATGACCAGGACTGTCTGTGTGATAAGCGCACCTAGCATGATGTTTGTACCCAGGAGCGGGGTTAGCTGGAGCTGAGTATGGAGGCAGCAGAGTTACCAGGTTCTGGCTAAGCAGACGTTGCAAAGCTTGAGACAATGGCATGTACAACGGAGTGAATGATCGTTTTGGCTTGGACCTCCAGGTGCGTTGGCCACCCTGTTGCTTTTGCTGATCCATTGATCTCTTCTGCTGAAATCTTGTTGGATAATATGGTCGGGATGTTAGGTTATCCTTCCCAATGGTCCCTTGTTCTGGAGATAGAAGGGAAATCTTCTCTTAATGCCATGAAAATGATGTGCATGCCATGCATGATATGTATGATATTTTTTCTTTCCCTTTTTTTTGAATAAAATATGATGCAAGAATGCTCATGATAAATGATGAATGAAAAAGAAATAATAAAAATAATGATCAACACATATATATACATATAGCACACAATCACATAAGTTCATAGGTTCGACGTAGCGGCTCTTGGGAGCCAACCTTTTTATAGGGGGTTCTAGAAGGTCTCATGGGGTCGTTCGTAGCCTCCGAGACTTTTTCGTCTCTTCGGATTTTGGAACAACTCATTTTATCCATGAGGTTCGAATTTTTGGGGTAGGTTCCCGGAGAGATCAGCTAAGTATCCAGTCCAGTCCTCCACAAAGTCAAGCTTCGTTTCGGACCTTTCCAAATACCTAACCCACTCCGAGTGGAGTTATCAATGAGACTCGTAGGCGATTCATACTCCCCTATTGATCTCAAAGTTAACTCCCACACTTAGGGTTTTAACACTACATAATATATCCAGCAGTATATAAAAATGTAATAGTTAATAAAAATATAAATATATTCACATAGACAGTTAAATATAAACATATTATAAATAATTAAATATTTTTAGACAAAAATAAATAAATAAACAATTTTTAAAAAAAATAAGAAATAAAAAAAAATAATTATAAACCCTGAAAAAGGCGCGTTAGCCAAACCCTAAAAAGCTGCCAAACCTAAACCTATAGGAGCATAGTATTCACCATTTAAGTTATCCCCAGCAGAGTCGCCAGCTGTAGCAATCTGCCCTAAAAATAGACTTTTAGAGTCGCCACCTATTCTGAAGGGCGAATAGGAAACCCTACGCAGTTTAGAGATCAGGGTAAGATACTATATTTAGGTCGAGGGAAGGTGTTAGGCACCCTCAACCCTTTCCTAAGGTTTTATGTTCACAGTAAAGGTTAATGGCTAAATATTGAGGTTTATAGCTAAGGAAGTGAATAGGGGAAAAAAAGAGATTTTAGGGAAGGGGACTCGCCTTGTTGCCAAGTGCCTACGTATCTCCTTAGGGAGAATCAGAGTCAACGTAGTTCGGGGAGGGTTGTACGCCTTAGAATTAGAATTGAAAGTGTTTGAAATTGTTTGTGCTTTGAAAAGCGTTTTTGAATTGTCTAATTGATGAGGATGAAAATCCATAGTTTAGTATTGTGGTTTTGAAAGATTTTAAGTGTTTGGGCGTACAACCCTGATTTGGCACAATTAACCGCAATGATCAATAGGTTTGATCACCATAGTTAAAAGATTAGGGGTTTTGCACCATTACCAATTCAAATCGATTGATTCGATTATCACTAATAATGAATTAATGTGTTTTATTATTTTTGTGAATTTATTTTGTATTGTTACCCCTCATAACCGATTAATACGATTACAAATAATAACAAATTAAATTTAGAACGAGGGAGGATTAATCATCACAATCAATAAGATAATTGCAACCATTTAATCGAATATAATTTGATTTGTATTTTATTTAAATAGCATTTTAATTAAAAATATTGTTGACCATAGCGATTAATTGATTTAATCGGAACGAACAACAAATTAGAATTTTTTTATAATAATATCATATATTTTTTATTTAAAAAATAATTATTACACATAATTAATTATATAAAAAGAATTAGTTGAAAATCAATTATATTAATTAAATTAAATTAGTTAATTAGATTTTTGATTCAATGAGGATGTTATTAAGGTATATAGTATAGGACTGAATCCTGGGGCGTTGGATCTAAATGAGTGGTGGATTCTATGGCTGGATCTAGAGGGACTATGGTGGGTCTTATGATATGAAGCGCATGGGATCAAGAATGTAAATTCAGAAAAATAATAGAAAGGGCCAGGGATCGAACTCTGGACCCTTGGTATAAACCCCAAGCGCACTTGCCAACTGGTTTGTGAGCATGTTGTGTTAAAAACACGCGCCCACTCAATTAAAAAAACAAGAGAGTCCAAAGAAACACTGCGCGCGAGATTCAAATGACCCAGTGGTGTGACGACACCTCATCATCGTCCCAAAGGGACCTGTAATCTTAGCTACGGTTTAGCTACAGCTGCGTTTGTAGCAAATGAAAACCTGCAAAATAGCGAATCCAACATATGCACCTATAAATTTTTCGCACCTATCTGATTCTCTTCGTCCCAATCATGCGATCATGGTTATGACATTGATTTACCTTAATTTTACTCCTAATTAAAAACCCTAAATCGAAACCCTAAAAGCTTATTCGACCTTCAATGGCTTATCATGTATCAGACGCGCAAACTTTACGAAATCAATCCAGAAACGATCATACCAACCATACAAAGCATAACACACAAATAATTCAACCTATAAATGCCACAATGATGCTAATCGATCGAAAGTTCAGAACGACCTACCTTGGTCAATCGGAGGTGATTCTGGGGGTTTTGATGCAGAGCAATGATCCAGACACGTTCTAAATCTCCTGAGGAAGCTATTGGAACCTTCAAATCTTGTTGAAACACCTTGATTTATCGAAACCGAATTCAGGCTTCTTAGAGATTTTTGTTGCTCTTGAATGTGTGCCTCTGCCCAGAAAAATCCTCCCCTATTCGTATGCCCCTCTTCACCTACTTATAGTGAATGAATTTTAGGTTAAAAAAAACTCCACCAATATTCACTTGAATCAAATCTTGCCTCCTTTGAAAATTGGATTTAATTTCTTGAATCTTAAGCTACTATATTTGGCCTATTTTGTATCAATTTCCTCCAATCCACTTATGCACGAAAATTGAATATATTTTGCCATTTAATGTTGGTTGGAATTTGCCCATGTGGATATTTTAACATAATATTTGATTTTTTTATTTAATTACATCATAAAAATGAAATAAAAATATATATTAAATCAAATAAAAGGCTAAAATTTGTGGCATGTGGTTTGGATAACATAGATATCTTGTGGGCCAAGGTTGAGTCATAGAAAGACAGGCCCATTTGCAAGAAATCCAACTTAGGCCTCCTTTATTTCACATTTGGTTCTCCAAAATCAACCAACTTTGATCAAGCATATCTCACTCAATTTTTAGGCTATAAATGAGTTCTAATACTTTTTGGAAACCTCAAGAGGTCCTCTACAAGCCACTTTGGAACATATTTTTCATTTGGAGCCTTTATCTTGATCATATCTTCTCTGAAAAAAAACTGCTTTTGAAGGGTGCCTGAAAATGACCTGTAATCTTTTGCCTTGTATCTCTTAAATGAAGCACTTCTAGCCTTGGCTTGTGAGACACAAAGTTGTAGAGAATCCAATTTCCTTCAAAATAGGCTTTGAGTGGGAAATTTTTGATGTTCCATGTGAAAGTTATGCCCAGTCAAAGTTGGGTTGACTTTCTCCTAAGAAACCCTAATTTGAACCTTTTTGTATTTGTTCATCTCTGAGTTTCTATTAATGGAATCATGATCAATTCTTGATCAAATGATGGTTATGCTTCACATACTTGATGTTGACCAAAATTGGGAGGCTTTGACTATACTCTGATTATGGAATCTTTGAAACTGAACCTTGAACTTTGAATCATTGTAAATGGAATATGGAAGGCAAATTTTGGGGTATGACAGATGTTATGACAAAAAGGGGGAGAAAATGTGATAAATGATCTGATTAATATTATCAGTTACCGGGTAAAAAGGCCCCACATTACTAACAGAACTTGCAAAGTTCTATGCTTTAAGTTGTGTTGTTGCAGGAATTGAAGATTCTCTTTAAAGATCAACATAAGAAGCAACAAGATGAATCAAGCTCTTGGATTCTTGAAGCAAGCTGAGTGCTATGAAGCTTCAGGATCAGAAGCAAGAAGGAAGAATGTTCAGATATTCTGATGATAGAATATGATCTGAAACATTATGTCTATTTGTTCTGATACATTTTATATGGCTCTGATACATATTATGTGTTCTGAAACATATTCTATGTTCTGACTCATTCATGCTGACTTTTGTCGTTTAGTTTTGTTCTGTAACATTTCAGGATGTAGAAATGCTCTGATGATGCTCTGGTACATTCAACAATGTTCTGATACAATCTAGCATGAAGTGATGTAAGAAGAAATTCAAGCTCTGAAGCTGTCCTAATGGAAGCAAGAATCAGAAGCTGTGAATGTTCTGAAGATCAAAGAAATTCAAGTTCTGAAGCTGTCCGATGGAAGCAGGAATCAGAAGCTGTGAATGTTCTGAAGATCAAAGAAATTCAAGTTCTGAAGCTGTCCGATGGAAGCAGGAATCAGAAGCTGTGAATGTTCTGAAGATCAAGCATATGTGAACGTCTCTACTGAAATACTCAGGGAAGTCTTTTATTATTCTTCTAGTATGTATTTCAGGGGGAGATTATTCATCTCAGGGGGAGACATATTCACATGCTTATGCTTTAGCTGTGTAATTGTCTTTAGCTGTCTGCTCTTTCTGATCGCAAATTCATATCATTTATATATGTTTTTGTCATCATCAAAAAGGGGGAGATTGTTAGAACAAGATTTGTTCTGATCAATATTCTTAGTTTTGATGATAACAAGGATATGAATTTTGTGTAAGATAATGTGGTACTCTAATACACTGCAATTTCCCTTTCAGGAAATATATAAAGAGTACGCACAAATCAGCGCTTAGAAGCTTTAACTCAGAAGGTTCAGCATGCAACATCAGAACATGGTCTGGCAAGACATCAGAAGATGGTCAAGCAGAATCAGAACATGGGTCTATGGAAGCATCAGAAGAACTTGAGATCAGAAGCAGAAGCACTGAAGTTCTCATGGTATCACGCTCAGAAGCACTTCAAGGTCAGAAGACAAGAAGATGCTATGCACCAAGCTGTTTGACTCTGATGATATTCAAACGTCGTATACACAAACATCAGATCAGAAGCAAGTACAAGATGGCAGGCTACGCTGACTGACAAAAGGAACGTTAGAAGCTATTAAAGGCAACGTCAGTAGACACAGCGTGAACAAGGCTCGAGGTAGTTGACAAAAGAGTGAAACATTAAATGCAATGTTGTACGGAATACGCAAAGCATTAAATGCTCCCAACGGTCATCTTCTCAAGTGCCTATAAATATGAAGTTCTGATGAGAAGCAAGGTTACGAATTCTGAACGAACTTATTCTGAAAAACTTGCTGAAGCGCTGTTCAACTCAAAGCTCAGAAACTTCATCTTCATCAAAGCTCACTACATTGCTGTTGTAATATATTAGTGAGATTAAGCTTAAACATTAAGAGAAATATCACTGTTGTGATTATAGCTTTTCAGAAGCATTGTAAAACTCTTATTTGATTACATTAATTTGTAAGTAACTAGAGTGATCAAGTGTTGATCAGGATACTCTAGGAAGTCTTAGCTTGTGTCTAAGCAGTTGTAATTAGAGTGATCACGTGGTGGTCAGGATACTCTAAGAAAGTCTTAGCTTGTGTCTAAGCATTTGTTCCTGGAGTGATCAGGTTGTGATCAGGATACTCTAGAAGACTTAGTCGTGGGCTAAGTGGAAAACCATTGTAATCTGTTGCGATTAGTGGATTAAATCCTCAGGTGAGGTAAATCACTCCGTGGGGGTGGACTGGAGTAGTTTAGTTAACAACGAACCAGGATAAAAATAACTGTGCAAATTGTTTTTATCGTTCAAGTTTTTAGACTACACTTATTCAAACCCCCCCTTTCTAAGTGTTTTTCTATCCTTCAAGACTAACTAAATAGCTCCCTAAAAGGCCAAGAGATGTCTTTAGAAAGGATTGGATAAATGTTTTAAGGGAGATTACCTAAAGGCTGAGATACGTCTTAAACAAGACTCACCTAGAAAGGCTCTTAGGAATGATATGATATGTCTTAAACAAGACTACCTAGAAAGGCTCCTATAACGGATACGAATCATCTTAGAAAAGAATACCTAAAAAGGTTCCTAGAAAAGATGATAAACGTCTTAGAGAAGACTACTTGGAAAGGTTCCTAGAAAGGATATGATACGTCTTAAACAAGACTACCTAGAAAGGATATGAAACATCTTAGAAAATATTACCTAGAAAGGTTCCTAGAAAGGATGATAAACGTCTTAGAGAAGACTACCTGGAAATGAAATGTCTTAGAAAAGACTACCTAGAAAGGATGGGAAGTTCTTTGATTGCTTCTAAATTATCTTTGAAGAAAGACCCGGAATGAAGCATCAGAATTGTATTTGTCTTGAATGAGTGTTAAGATTGAATCGTTGATGTGATTGTATTTGCACCGTACTTGGGTGATAATATTCTTTTGATTATGAAGTGACCTGAAAAGGAAAGATTAGTTTTATGCAATATCATGATGCATGTATTAAGATTCTCAAAATAAACGACAGTACTATATGTTATGCATGTATTTATGAATGATGCAGGGATGGACTATATAGTCGAAGCATATTGATAACTCTTGTATAGCAACTGCTGGTTGAGAAAATAAATCTATGTATGTTGCTGGAGATAATGACAAGAGGCTTGAGAATTCCTGTCTTTCGTTCGATGATATCCGACTGGGGATTTTTGATCTTCACTTGGGGATGAGAGTAACTTAAATAATCTGATCCTGATGTTACCTAGGGACAAGAGAGGTGAGTACACTATCTTACCAGATTTCTGAGCGTCCTCTTTGATGGAAATAACGAGTTTGAGTAAACCATGCTAGAGAAGAAGATTATGTTGGAGAACCTGCAGTATCGGAGGTATAAACTCCGTTGGGGAACCAAGTCCCTGTTGGGAAGATATCGGTTGAAAACAACTTCTTAAGGTTTGCTATGTGGGGGTATATTGTGAAAGTTGCTTTGTTGCAAAATTCCCAGAGATTTCATTGCCCCATGTCTTTGAGTACTTGCGGTTGGAAAACACTTTTAACCGCATATGGTCTTTCGCTTGCGGGCATATACCTGCCCCTGGAATCAGTAGCCTGATATGCTCGATACTTGAGTTTGGAATTAGAACTTCAAAGGAGAGACAGATACTGACATCATCTGATGCTAGTAGCTAAATAGAATTTGTTGAGATTTGTGACTGATGTGACATGCCCATAGTGATGGACTAACTTCTCTGGTTGTTCAGTGCTTCTGAAAGATTCTATGAATCGTGAGCAGCTTTCCCCCAGTAGATGGGATAATAATATGTCATGCCCCTTGTATAAACAATCTTTTAGCTGATCGAGTCATGCATACGAGACGTCTCTGCAAATTTATTTGTCGGGAGGACTTTTAGTCATTAGTTATTCCCCATGCAGATTCTTCCTGATGCCAAACATTTGAACTTATGTAGACGAAAATAATTTATAATGACACTCATAAAAATGTAATGCATATGTCTGCCTTGAAGTTTAAAAACATTTTTTTAGTACAACAAAAGATGTAAGAAAGCGATGTTTGTAAAAACATAATATCAGCTCAATGTTTATGGTAAACCTTAAGGAGTCAGGGTACCTTTGGTAACAGTACGCTTTCGAACTAACCATGCTTTAGTTAGGACTTTCAAGGGTTGTAACGTGGCTTGGTTCACGGTTTAAGAAACAAAGGATAATGGCTCAAAATTTATTTTCACCCATCCCAATCTTCGTGATGTTCTTCGATCCTATGCTTCAGTTAACTTTGCGTTTAAGTTCTAGCAGGTCTTGAAGTCGTAACATTGACATCTGATGATGGTTGAAGTACCGAAAGTTTATTTGAAAAGGCAGTCATCCTTTTTTGTAATTATTTTTCTTTTGTCGAGGATTTGTAGTGACCTCTTTTTTGACTTTATTATCCCTAACTTTTTCCTGAACTGTTTATTTTAAGATTACAGTCAGCGGGATGTCTCAATTTTCGATAAGTCTCCTTCATAGGTTTTGACTTAGCAGCTTTTTCTTTTTGGTGGATATTGACTGCATGGCTTATTGGTTGCGGGAACCCATCATTATTTGTGTAAACAAAAGCTAGTATAATTAAGTTAACTGAGTAACTACCCTGTCCCAGGTTATGATTAAAGGGTTTTAATTTGCACGTGAAAGAAAACTTCTACACCTTAGGCTCAAAGGGGTTGACGAGGGATTAACATCCTTATATCTCCACAGTTTAGGAATTGATACAATGCCTGTACATCGTCAACATAGTCTGTTCGAAAGCATATTGTATGAGGTTGCGGTATTATTTTCGTCATCCTCCCTTAAAAGGTTCACAGCTTTAGCGAGAGTTAAACATCATAAAGAAAACAAAGTAAAAACAAAGTTTAATATAGCAATAGGAGGAGAAATAAGTCAAGACAAACGTATGCAATGCATTAATGATTATGATAAAATAAATAGAGTCTGACATAAGACGATTGTTTAAACAAACAGGAAAGAAATTGCGAATGCGAGTAAATTAATGATCTAAATAGCCATCCTTTAGACTTTGTGTGGCTCCTCTGGTTGGCCAAATTCAACAATCCCTTCTTCAATCAAGTCCTGAATTTTATGTTTCAATGGCCCACAATATTCTGTATCATGACCAGGACTATTTGAATGGTAAGCACATCTTGCATGATGCTTGTACCCAGGGGCGGGATTAGCAGGAGCTGAGTATGGAGGTAGTAGAGTTATCAGACTTTGATCGAGCAAGTGTTGCAAAGCTTGAGCCAATGGCATGTGTAGTGGGGTAAATGACCTTTTGGGGTTGGATTTCCAAGTACTTTGGCCACCTTGTTGCTTACGTTGATCTTTATGTTGTTGTTATGTTGGAGCCTGACTAGAGACCAGGACTGCCCCAACAGTGTTGGATTCATTCTTCCCATTGTATGGCTTTTTTACAGTACCAGAAGAAGTAGCCACCTGAATTTTTCTGCTTCGGATACCACTCTCAACATGTTCTCTAGTCAGTATGAGGTCGGTGAAACCAGACGAGGAGCTTCCAAGTAAATGGCTGTAGAAAGGACCAATCAGTGTATTCATGAACATGTCAACTAACTCTCGGTCAGCCAAGGGAGGTTGGACTCTGCCAGCCAAGTCTCTCTATTTCTGAGCATATTCTTTGAAACTTTCATTAGGTCCCATTGACTTGTAGTTGCATGCGGGTTGGCGCGAGATCAGCATTGTATTGGTATTGCTTATAGAAAGAAGTTGCCAAATCTTCCCATGTATGAATGTTGGCACCATCCAATTGATAGTACCACTCTAGTTGAGTTCCAGATAAGCTCTCTTGAAAAAAGTGGATCCATAGCATCTTGGCAACAGTATGAGGCTGAATCTTCCTCACATAGGACCTTAAGTGTAGTTTAGGATAGGAGACTCCATCATACTTAGCAAAGGTCGGAGTCTTGAATTTGGGAGGGATAACAACTCCTGAGATGAGTCCTAGCTCTTCAAAATCCAACCCAGGTACCTTCTGAATCTCCATGGCTTTCATACGTTCTTCCAGCAGTTTGTATTTGTCATCAGGATGTTCGTCCTCATAGTAGTAGTCTTTTTCTTTCTCCGAGGCTTTGACAGAACTATGGTTGCTTTTCATATCAGTCTTGATGCTAGCATTGTCATCTTGATCATCATCACTGTCTTTAGGAATTTCTGCTTCATTGGTTCTCTTAACAGGACCTCTGAATCTTTTCCTCAAGCGAATGGCATTAACTGATCTTTTGGGCTTCTTCTCCTTCTTTGTTAAGAGGGTCTTCAGCTCGTCTTGCCCCTTGGACAAATTCAGGATTAAAGCTTGGAATTGAGGGTCTCCTTCAGCTCGTCTTCCCTAAGATCCTTGAAAGGGTTGGTTAACATGCTATGTTATGATGTCATGATGTTATGATGTCATGCGAATGTAATGCATTAGGCAAAACATAAGGTAACAAGGACGAGTGTGTCCCACAAGAAAAACCTGCAAGGAAACCAAAGGATTAGTAGCACACACAAGCAAGTCACACAAGTGTCCTTAGGTTTAGAGGCTTGCTTGAAGTTCGTAGGTGAATATCCTCCCCACTGAAGTTTAGTTGGTTCAACATGTCCTAGATAAAGATCGGGTTCTATGGTTCTCATATCCCTGATCTTTCTCGCGGGCATTATCTCAACATGGCACTCGATCGGCCAGCCAAAAACATCCCTAGAGTCCAATCTCAATGAGTGTAGCATCGACTATCAATCGTCTTCAGTCAGGAATCCAAAGCCAACCATCTCGCTACTTTCTATAGGCCAAAGTCAAGTTCAACTAAGGTTCTAAGGGTAAATTAGTGCTTATGACACCACATGCTAGCCAAACGTCTCCTCGATCATATTCAAGGGCCATCGGGACAAACTAAAACGTCGCACTAACGGTGGCCACCATATCAACCATAACGATACATGTCGTACAGTCTCCTTGGTCTCTTGCCACATACCTAAGGTACAATAGATCCGGGTGGAGGATCTTTCACACAGCAGAATACCCAAAACAACCTTTAAAGATAAAGCAAACAAGTTAAATAAGTGAAAGCATTTAAGTGAATCCTAAACTTTAAGGTAACCCCTCTTTTAATCGAAAGCATCCTCAGCAGAGTCGCCAGTTCTGTAATACGGTGAACTGACTTTTTATATTTAAGCAAACAATTTTGCGGTGAGCAAGAGTCGCCACCGACTTTTATTTTATCCAATTTAAAGAAAGGCTAAAAGAACAAAAAAAACCCTTTTGAAAGAGATTGAGTTCGGGGGGTAAGTTATACAAAGGGAAGGTTTAAAGCACCGTTTGTATCCATGGTTATCCATGGGCTCTTAGTTGCTTAGCTCACTTTTGTTTTCAAAATATTTGAAGTGTCGTGTGTGAATAGTAAAAACTTTGAAGAAGAACTTTAGCTTGTAAATAAGCGTAGTCTTTTTGAATTTGATTTGAAAAAAGAGTGGGAAAAGAGTTTTGAATTTGAATTTGAAGAAGAGCAAGCCAATTAAAAAGCAATAACCCTTAAGTTATAAAAAATGTTCTTTTAGCTTTTCAGGGCCATCCATACCATAGGAGGGTAGGAAGTCCTTTTGTTGGATTTTGAAGGGTCATCGAAGTTATCGTTCACCACAAGACTGTCCCTGCCATAAAGAGGGCAGGTAGTCTAAGGGAAGGATATAAATAGTCATTTAATTTTTTAGGCAACAAGCGAGGATACCTTAGCAATGGGGACAAATCATCATTTTACCGAGGCAACATCGAGGGACAAAACTGATGATGAATGAACTGAGGGCAACATTTTCTTTAGGTATCCTCGGAATTGAGGGACTTGACTATTTATCACAAATAAAGGCAACACGCAACAAGGAAACAAGAAGGGTTACCCTGAAGGTGTGTGGGTGCACAATCACATGATTCAGTTCAAATATTTTATCTTGTAAATAATGTTAGCTACATTCGATTAATTATCTTGCACTCCCTAGGATTACTAACCACGCGGTTAATATCATACGGAAATTAAAAGACAGAAAATATAAAGTCCTACGCTATTACAATAAACACCTGTGGGCAGAAAAAATAAAGGCAAGAATTATAAACCTAAACTATTACAATAAACACCTGCAGGGAAATATAGGCAAAATATAGAAGGAATTCAAAATACCCAGATGGCTTGAGTCTTCATTGATTCTTGGCAAACCCTGAAAAATTAAGAAGAGAAAGGTTAGTGCATCAAAGATCAACAACCCTGATTTACCGGGATAAATCAGGGTTAGAAACCATAAGATTAAATAATTTAAAGATCAAAATAACACCAAAGGTTAAAGAAAAGTCGAGAGTTCGAGTTAATATATCAATTAAATAATTATTGGATTAAATCCTAATTATTTAATTGATTAAAAGTATTTGTGAAAATAGAATTGAATTTTAAATAAAAAACAATTATCAACAGAATTGTAAAAAAAATCGAGTTTTTGGTAAAAAAAATAAATAATTATAATTTTACTATAAAAAACTTATTTATTAATATAAATAAAAACATGACTAATAATAAATAGAAAAGGAAAATAATAAAGTAAAATAAAAGTATTTATGTAATTAAAAATAAAAAGAAAATTAAAAAAACTTAGCTTTGATTAGGTGTGGCAGGTCCCTGTAGGTGCATGGTGTACTGCAGTCTTTGTGTCAGTCTGATCTGGATTCGTAGGAGATCCAATGGTAGAGGACTGAGGGTGTATCATAGGCTTCCCTGGATATGTCGCGTTGGATGTGTTGACAAATAGTTCATAAAAGAACTTTGTTCCAGCCTGGGTTCGAACCCAAGACATGGAGCTTACCAATAGCGCTGCATTGACATCCAACCACACATGTTTAGTTGTAATAAGATAACTCAAAAAAATATATTTAATGCATAATGGAATAGCAGGAAAGTCAAACGCTGAGTTAGTGGGACCCTCTTGTTACGACCAACCATTCACGTGAGGAGAGAAGGTGTGGCATTTTTTACTGACGAATAACACCCATCCACGCGTGGTCAACTAGTCCATGTTCCACATCATCATCTTCAACCTCCGCACCTACGGATTTTCCTGCGAAAACTGCCACGAATTTACCTGCGGATTTTTCTGCAGGTCCTTCTTCTTCCATGGTTGCACCTTATAACCTGCAAAAGACGTCAGAACAATACAAACTAATGCCATAGATCACCTAATTATGCCCTTCCGAATCCAATGGACATGGTTTCGCGGCCTGAAATTGCCTGTAACAATGACTCCGAAGCTATTCATGGTCAAAACCCTAACAATGGTAGGTCTTAATTCTAACGTGTGAGCTCCAAGCCAATGGTTTCAATCGGTTCTAAACAATGTCTTATCTTCCCTCAGGAGTTGAATGGAGCGCTTTATTTGGCTTGAAACTCGTCGGAAAGAAGACTTCTCGTATGCCCTAATTCTTCTTGAAACTTGGAAATTTGGAGAGTGCTATGAGGCTGGAATTCGTGAACCCTTATGCTGAGTATGTTGTCCTATTTATAATAGTGATATTAGGGTTATAACTTTGCTTGAGGATCAAGTTGATTGGTGAGAGAAATTTGAAAGAGATTTTATTGATTTTTTGCATAAAATCTTTCTTCTTTGACTTTAATTTTATTCTTGCATATTTTCTTCTTAATCCTAGTCACCAAAATATATTTGCTCAGATCTTGATTAAGGGAAAAA
Organism: Vicia villosa; assembly: GCF_029867415.1. Taxonomy (NCBI): domain Eukaryota; kingdom Viridiplantae; phylum Streptophyta; class Magnoliopsida; order Fabales; family Fabaceae; genus Vicia; species Vicia villosa. Next base: position 22,077,571 of record NC_081184.1, on the reverse strand, counting down.
GATTGGACCATTCATTAAATAATTATCTTATGATTTACTTGATTTTATTTGAATTTATTTGAATAAAAATAAAATATGAATAAAATAAATAGTATTGGACTATTAGATCTTCCTTGGGCTTGTTATCACGTGAGAAACTCAAAACCACAAGCCCATTACTCAAAAATTAAGAATTTGCCAATTAGGGTTTTGCTTTCTTCTTGAAAATCGACCAACTTGTACCAAGCATATCTCTGTCGTTTTTTATTGTATGGAGGTGTTCTAGGACTTTTTGGAAAGCCCAAGATGTCTTCTACAAGGCACTTTGGAACATATTTTGCCTTTGAGGATTTTATCTTGAAGATATGGTTCCTGAGAAAAAAATAGCTTTTTGCGAGCTCCTAGAAGGACCCGTATTGTTTTGGCTCATATTTCGTAGTCGGAAGCATTTCTGGATCTTGGACCCAACATCAAAGTTGTAGAGAATCAAATTTCCTTTAGAATGAGCTTTCATTGGGGAATTTCTGATGAAGTGTGAGAGAGATATGTTCAGTCAAAGTTGGGTTGACTTTTCTCCTAAATCCCTAATTTAGAAACTTGGACTTTTGTTGATTTCAGAGCTTTCCTTGATGAATCATGATCAATCATTGATCAAATGATTAATGTAACTTCAAAATGTTGATGTTGACCAAAAATCAGGAATTTTGGCTGTGATTTGACCATAGTTTGACTTTTAGGTCAACCAGTCTATTATTGATCATTTGAGCCATTGACTGAGCAATTCTTATGAATCAGAGCTTGAAACTTGGCATGAGGATACTATGAGGCATATGAGAGTCCATGAAGTCTGTAACATCCCAAAAATTATATCTAATGATTTAATTTAAGTAGGAAAATTATTTAATTGGAATAATTGATTTTATGAGGAATATTGAGAAATATTGGAAAATAGTTATTGGGCTGTGTTGTGGTTACTGAGGAAGGGAGGTGTTAACTTGTTAGGCCCATTAACCAACGTTATTCTATTTCTCATAAAATAGAAGGAAATTGTGGAATAGGAGGGTTACAGCAATTGGGAAAAGAGAAAGAACGTGAAAATAACTAAAGAGCTTTGGAGAGGGGAAGACCGAAGATCAAACCTAAGGTAAGGGGGGATTCTTCCTATTACTAAGTATTATGTGATTCTAGGTGATAGGATTGATTATCTGGTGGTTCGATTCAATTATGATGCTTTGGATTGAATTGTTAGGTTTTGATAATTTTGATGAATTTGATGAAATTGATGAATGTTTGATGTTAGATGGCCTCTAAAATGTATTATAATTGTAGTATATTTTGTTACTTGATGATGTTTTTATGTGGTAATGATTATGGTGTGATTGGATTGGGATTGGGAGAAGAAGGAGGTCTGAATCGCAGTAAAATTTTGCATAAAACGCAGCATGCGTCGACCTAAGTGTCAGTTGCGTCGACCTGAGTATTAGTATGCGTCGACCTATAGTGTCAGCGTGCGCTTACCCGAGAGTGGTAGAAGTGCTATGCGTCGACCTGAAGGAGGCTATGCGTCGACTCACTGCATGCAATTTTTGAAAAATATTATGAAGGTCATAACTTTTGATCCGGTTGTCCGATTCAGGTGCCATTTTGGGCGTTGCGAAGCTAATTAGATGTTTTATTTGATAAAGTGATAAAATGGGCAGTGGGCGACTTTATTTTTAAAACTCAATTTAATTGTTTTGATGAATTGAAATATTGTATATGTATATGTGCTTATATATATGACAATGTGTTGTGTGATGAAAATACGTTATGCGATTGTGAATAGTATCAATTGTGAATGACTATTTGATGCATGTATTTGTGTTGGTGATTGGATGATGATATCCATTGAGTGAAGTTTGGTATATAACATGTCATAGATGATGCATGTTTCGTGATTATACTGTTGGGTTGTTTTGGCAATTTATTACATTGTGTGCAATGATGATAGATGTAACAATGTATGATTGTGGTGATGATTGATGATTTGTGAATATTAATATGTTGTTAATATTAATATGTTGATTGTGGTGAACGCATGTGAATGATTGAATGATGCTTGGACATGTACATTCTTGTTTGTGATGATATTGGTGAGACGAAATGAGACGATGTTAAGCATCGGATCGGTGATGATATAAGTATGTGATATGTGTGCATTCATTCATAAATCATTTGCATTGGATCCCATTGATGAGTGGATCGTTGGTGGCTAATTCCCATTGTGCGGAGATTAGTAAGCAGTCATCGTGGTGCCCATGGGGGTGTGAGCGATGAGGTTAGTCGTGTGCCCAGGTGGGGTGTGAGCGACTTGAAGGGCAGTATCATAGAGAGAAGTCCTGTGAATGTGATTCACGAATGTTGGTACCACATGCATAGTGTCAGTTGAATCATATGCATTGGTCATAATATGATTGGGTGAAATCCAGTGTTATGTCTTCGTATGTTTATATGATTGATGTATTAAGGAGTTGTTGTTAATATAACTTAATTATTGATGTAATGATGAGTTGTGGGCTGATGGCCAATATTGCTGAATTGATGCATTGTATGTAGATATGGTAAGTATGACGATGTTCGATAACCTGGATATCTGAATGCATGTAAGATTGGGTGAATTATAAGCTATGATATTTTGTTGCCGAAAATTATATAATGCTTATTAATTGTGGATGAAACTCACCCTTACATGTTGTTTTTCAGATTGAGGAGTAGCGGATTAGCTGATTAGGTGAGGATAGCTCTTAGAGTTCATCCATGAGTCGTGTCGGTCATGCTCTGATTGTAAAACTGGGGAACGCTAGTTTAGAGACGAATTACTCTGTTGGTTTTGTTGTTTTATAATTGTATTGGAGTAATGAGCAATTGGAGATCTTTGAGCATTTGAAAGTCAGATGGAATGAAATATGATGGGCAAATTTTGGGGTATGACACATATTCTCTCTTTTCACTCATTCATCATCTCTCGTTTATGCATTTCTGTCTCCTATTCTCTCTTCATAAAAACTCTAAAAGCAAGAAATCCAGAAATCTCAAGCATTCTTCAATGGCTTCTTCTTCAAAAACTCATCAAAAGGTTTCGTCTTCTCAACAAGAACAACAACAAGAATAGCAGCAACAACAAAATCTTCCTCAGAAAACCTGTCTGATTCCTATGGACGAATTAGAGGTTCTTGGTGAAATGATGGTCGATTTTGATAATCTAGAAGAACACAACATTCATTTGAAGGATAACATGTTATTTCAGGGATGGGAAGCGTTCTTCTATCGTTTGTGTGGACCAGTTTACCCAAAATTGGTCAAAGAGTTTTGGGTTCATGCTACGATTATGCCAAAAGCAATTATGTCCTTTGTTCATGGCGAAGAGATATCCATTACAGAAAATCTTCTCAGAAGATTGTTTGGTCTGGAAAATTGTGAAGGTGCTTCTGGAGCAATAATAGGAAGAACATATTGGGACGCTGTTTATACAAAAATCTTCAAATCTGGAAAAGAGTCTACCAGCAACAAGGAATTGAAGGATCCCTACAGAATTTGGGCTAAGATCCTTCTGGGTTGCATCTACCATAGAAAGGAAATTGTCTCTCCTAACTACGTCAACAAGGACCAACAGTACATTCTGTATTGTATTGGTAACCAAGAGAATATGGATCTTCCCTTCATTATCTTTAACCACATGTGGAATCATGTGAGGGACTCTAGAGAGCAGGCCAGAATGAAGTCTTCCAAGATCAGAAGGAACATCATTTCTTTTGGAAGGATAATTACTGATCTTCTGGTTCAGACTGGATTGGTTGGTGATCTGGAAAAAGCTGGAATTGTTAAAGATCCCTTTGTAATGTGTGGAAGCACTATAAATGCCTACACTATGAAAAAGATAAATCTAATTGAGACAATTGCTGCTTCTCCCAGCGTGGACGCTGAGGTCTTGACCAGAAGGACTCCTGCTCTGGCTGATTTTGAGATGTTCTTCAAGAATGAGCATCCTACGATTGTCCTCGCCTATCTGGAAAATTGTAAATAAAATGGCTCTGAGTATGATCCTGTGTGGACAAGCAACAAAGTGCTTCTCACTGCAGCTGATCAAGTACAAGAGGAAGTGAAAGAAAAAGAGAAGAAGAAAAAGAAGAAGGAGAAGAAAGATAAGAAGGAAAAAGAAAGAAGAGCAGAAAGAAGTAAATCAAGAAAAGGAAGAAGAGAAGCATAAAAAGGAAGAAAAGAAGGAGAAAAAGAGGAAGTCTGTTGGTGATGGACCTTCCAAGCCTCAGAAGAAGAAGCAAAAATCTTCAGGTATTTCTATTTCTGAGTCTGTTTCTATTCCTGTTTTAATTTCTAAACCTATATCAACAGAAGCTCCACCAGAAAAATCACCAAAACAAGCCCCAGAATTTCCTCCACAAACCACTAAAATTTCTAACCCTCCATCTTCTGCTCCCTCCAAGTCTAAAGGCAAACAACCTATTCTTGATTCTGCACCTACTCTTGACCCAAAACCTTTAAACACCATCTTCCCACATGAAAATATCTTCACTTTTACTCAACCTCAACCTCAACCTCAACCCCCTCCTTCTGAATCTCAACCTCAACCTGTTGACCCCAACCTATTGTTGACACTCAGTATTCTTCAACCTCCCCTCTTCAGAATCATCTTTTTCTGACTCATTCAGTCGCCTCATGCCCTCCTTTAAACCCCAGAATCCTTCCTCTGACCCTGTTGTCGTAGTCTTAGACTCTGACAACGAAGCTGAATCCTATCCTCCTCCATCCTCTTCAAACACTTCTTTGTTTGACAGAATCTCTGAACCATATTCTGTTTCCAACCTCTTTAATCCAAAAACCATTCTCAGATCTAACCCTCCAAAACCTTCTATTGATATTCGTTTTGAAATATTAAAATATAAGGTCAAAACAGGGTTAGATTATCTGAAGGTTGCCCATGACTCCAAGCTGGATCATGTGGCTGCTGAAAAGCTTTGGAAAGCTTTTGCAGAAGATGTGCATGCAGAGTTTCTGGACCTCCAGAAGGATTACCTTGCTGCTGCTCCTGGTCCTGCTGGATTAGCCTTGGAGTATATTGCTGGCATTTATTCTCATCCTATTTCTGATTGGAAGCCTCTAGAAGAAGCTCCATTCATTGATGAAATGGAAGTGGATAATCCTTTGCCTCTGGTTGTCTGGACGCCTTATCCGTTCTCAGTTCTGACTGGGGACTTTAAGACTCTGTTTGACTGGTTCAGGGAGAACCCTATAGAAAAGTATCCTGATTTGGTGTATCCTCGGATTGAGTATCCTCTAGAAGAAGAACCTGAAGAAGAGCAACAAGTTGCTGAAGAGCAACAAGCTGAAGAGATTCCTGTTGAAGAGGAACCAATTGCTGAAAATCAGATGATTCCAACTTCTGATGTTCCTACTTCTTCTGCTGGTCCTTCTACTTCTGTTTTGATGGACACTCTTAAGGAACTTCAAGTGAATCAAGCTTCTATATTCAGTCGTATGGACAAGCAAGATGAAACCAACGATGAATTCAGAACTTGGATGTAGAAACAAGAAGAATCCTTCAAGAAGCAAGCTGAAGACACTGCTGAGATTAAGAACCTTCTGGAAGCTTTAGCTTCTAAGCTTAACCAGTTGTAGTCTGTGTTTTTGTGTCTTAGTTAGTTTTTCTTTGTTCTTGCATCTGATTGTTTTGCATCTTCTTTGTACTCCCTTCTGATTAATCACTGAAATATATTTCTTTCTTCACTCTATGTGTCTTTCATCTGAATCTGTTATACTTTTTGATGTTATGACAAAAAGGGGGAGAAGCGTGCTAATTGAATTGATTTATAATATCAGTTGCTGGCTTTAAGTCTCAACATTCCTAACTATTATATTGCAAGTTTTCTATCTCTGATAGTTTTGCAGGAATGTGATACTCTGAACAAGTTCAAAAAGGGGAGAAATGCATCTGAAGAAAATTTCTCAAAGAGTTGAAGCAATCAAGCTTAATGTTCTAATAGCTCTGATACAAGAAGTTTCAAGATCAGAAAGAAGCTATGCTCTTATATAAGAAATTTCAAGCTCTGATACAAGCTATGCTCTAAAGTGCTCTGATACAAGCAAGCCTTCTTGATGCTCTGATAAAGCCAAGTGCTCTCAAAGAGAAATTCAAAACTCTGAAGCTGTCCAATGGAAGTTCTAAAGTGAAGCTCTGAATTATCTGAAGTTTAAAGTTCAACGTGAAAGTCTCAACTGAAATGGAAAAATACTCAGGGAAGTCTTTTATTTATAAAATCTTCTAGTATTAATTTCAGGGGGAGACATATTCACACAATCTGATTAATATGCTTTAATGTTATATCTGTGTATTGTCTTTTTCATCTGATATTCTGGATACAAATTCATATCAATTTTGTATGTTTTTGTCATCATCAAAAAGGGGGAGATTGTTAGAACAAGAAATGTTCTGATCAATATTCTTAGTTTTGATGATAACATTATATATGAATTTTGTATAAGAGAATGTGGTACTCTAATTATTCACGTTTTCCATTTCAGGAAAAGTATAAAAGAGTATGCACAAAATCAGCGCTCAAGAGCTCTGACCCAGAAGATCTGGATGGCTTCATCAGAACATGGACTGGAAGACATCAGAAGATGGTCTTGCAGAATTCAGAACATGATCTGGAAAGCATCAGAAGATGGCAGTCAGAAGCAAAGCTCTGAAGATCTGATGGTATCACGCTCAAAGCACTTCTAAAGTCTGAAGACAAAAGTTGCATCTGCACCAAAGCTGAAGACTCTGATATTCAAATGATTATTCTACATATTGTGAGTCCAGAAGCAAGTACAAGATGAAAAGGCTATAACGTCAAATCTCTGACTGACAAAAGGAACGTTAGAAGCTACAAAAGGCAAAGTCAGTAAAAGCAGCTGAAGCATGGCTCAAGGTAGTTGACAAAAGTGTGAAACATTAAATGCAGCAGTGTACCATTCACGCAAAGCATTAAATGCTCCCAACGGTCACTTTTCCTCAACGCCTATATATAGAAGTTTTGATTCAGAAGCAGCAACGAACTCTTGTGCAAAAGAACTAAAACACTGTCAAACTGAAATCAAACTAAAGCAAAGAAGAACTTCATCTTCAACCTCACAAATTTGTAATATCTTAGTGAGTGTTAGAACTTAAACTTAAGAGAAAAATCCCTTTGTGATTATAGCTTATTAAGAAGCATTTGAATCTCTTGTAATATTTTTTTACATTGATTGTAAAAGGATTTCCTAGAGTGATCAAGTTGTGATCAGAATACTCTAGAAGACTTAGAGGGTATCTAAGTGGAGAACTATTGTAATCAATTTGATTAGTGGATTAAATCCTCAGTTGAGGTAAATCACCTTGTCAGGGGTGGACTGGAGTAGTTTAGTTAACAACGAACCAGGATAAAAATAATTGTGTTATTTATTTTTATCTACCATTTTGAGAAAGAACCCTTATTCAATCCCCCCTTTCTAAGTGTTTTTCACTCCTTCACAAGCCATTTTTAATTCACCACTTTCATTCACCATTTTCTCAAAAAACGTAGTAAGATTTTTGATGGTGTCTTGTATTTTTCTATTAAAATACACAACAAACATCACCTATTGTCATCTAAACCAAACAAACAAAGAGAAAGAAACAGAAAAAATATGCATTTCAAAACACCACACTCCATAAACACTCACATCATATCATATATCACAACTCAACAAACAAATTGAAGATTTCTTCTCCAATTTGAAACCCTTTTACGTCCCAACACCAACACATGCTCACAAATTCTCAATTTGTAACAGAAAATATGATTCACGCACGGAAAATAACGGGGATAGGTTTTCTAGCTTCCTAGTCCATGAGGCCATCATCTAGGTTTCTTAATTTACAAAACCCTAACTATCTTCCTCCTTGAAATTCTGGTATAGCAGACTTAGATATCCTATAAGGATGTGGAGACATCTGATCTGACATTGATGATTCAGGAAAGATATAAACAGTTTCACGCGGTACTGAAAAGTAAATAACACAATCAATTGTTGACCCAGTTCGGTGACAAACACACCTACTATGGGGGCTACCAAGCCAGGAAGAAGATTCCACTATCAATAGTACTATTTTATGCAAATAACCTATGGTTTACAGATAAACAACCTCCGATTTAACTAGTCACTACTCAATGAAAACTTTATCTTAGAAACCCATCCAAGACAAGAGAACCCCCGCTTACTCCCTAGTGATACCTAACTGTTACAACCGAGTGACAGCTATTTAGATAACAACTGAAAGACACACTTACAAGATAATACCTAGCCAAGCCTCTTGACTAAGAACACTAACTTGGAGTTTCTTAAAAGCTTCCTCCAAGAACAATACACCTTTTTCCTATGGGCTTCAAGGTGAACAATATGTCTCTTGCTTCATAGCTTCGATACAGACATGGTGACCTTCCCACAATCTGGGAGGTTCACCCTTCCAAACCCTAGGATTCTACATCTTCAATCCTTATCGACCTAGGTTAGTAAATGTTATATTTATAGCCTAAACAAAACCTATACCCAACTGGACTTGGGCTTCTAATCGCAACATATTTGCTGTTACAAATAAGCAGTAACTTCTGCTACAAACAAGGCCTTTAATCTTTAGCTTCCTAAAATGTCTCCATATTTAGAAACTATATATTATTCGAATATTTTGATTGATTCTTTGCTGTATATTCTTGATTCTTCATACCTGTTAAATAAATCACGCCTTATGTGATTTGCACAATATTTAAGAATATTCTGCACTCTTCTGTAGTAGTTAAATTACACCAGATTTAACTAACACTCTTCACTTCATCTCAAGCATGATGTCGTGACATCCCATGTGACATGTTATTCCAGATGTTAAAATACCTCAACATAACATGTTCTAGCCTTTCAGTGGGACTTCTTGTTATACATGTTCTTATTCTAGAATACATTATCGATGTCATTATTTGTTTTACAAAAATTAAGCCAATCCTAAAAAGAGAGAGTTAGCACTCCCCATACTCAGACCTCCCACCACCAACAACATTAAAGTCCTCACCTTTCACCAACTTCACATACAACTCTGTAAAAAAGACTTGGAAACATAAAGAACCAAGAAGAAGAAGATGATGAATAAGAGGGACATAAAAGAAAAAAATAAACTGTTAAAGGAAAGAGACATATGATCGTTCTTTTTCTCTCGCGATAAAACTGATTAGAGCACTACGCTACACAAGAACCACAAAGCTACAAAAGCCTTTCAGATCTCTGCTACATGCAACCTCGTAACCACTTGCTGAGAAAAACACCGACCATGCTATCCTTTCTTTCGCGCACGCACCATGAAAGCAATGTCTTTGCAACCGCATTTTCTCGTCACTGTCATCTTCCGATTGCCACTTAGTTCTCCTTTTCCTCTTCTTTTTCACGATATACTTTATTTCATTCATGTTATGGTTTTGCTCTGTTTGTGTGTTTTTGAAAATCGGAAGTGATATTTTATTTTTGAAAGTTTGCTCTAAGATATGTTTCATCACATTTTGCAAAAGTGAAAATAAAATATGTTATTATTATTAATATTAAAGAAGTTTTTTTTTGTTGTGAAGTTAGGAAATGCTAGGTATCCATATAACAATTTATTTATTCTATACGTTATGTGAACGTCTATGTATTGTTAAGTTTTTTTTCATATCCCGATGCAGCCATACTTGTTTAAGATTTGATTAATTTGTAATTACCTAGATACATTTTTTCTCTTACTCGCGACCTTTAAGATCTTTAGGGTTAGGCGCGTTAGTAGATTCAAATTTCGAGTAAAAAGTAGAGTAAGTGCATATACATCCCTTTTCTCTTGAGGGTTTGGATGCAAGACGCACGTCTTGTCCATTCTAACCCTCGTTTTTTCTCCTCGAATACAATTTAGTCGTTCTAAACTTCGTGCATTCTATTTAATAAATTAATAATTAAAGTACATAGAATAATAATCAGTAAATAGATGTACATTTATTTTAATGATTGGGTTTGTGAGATGAGAGTGGCATAACTTGGTCATTTCAATTCTTATTTTTCATAAACCAACCAAAATCGAATTAAAAAGGGAACAACTTAGATGCACATCCTTTCTATCCTCAAGTAAGCAAACACAATTTGAATAATTTGTTCTAGTTAGGTTACTCGTCTTCCTCTTAAAAACAACGACAACCAACAAACCTTTATATTCTTCCATAGAGTCAGCAAATTCCTTTTTATTTTTAATCAACGAACATTTTTCCGCCTTTGCGTGTGTCATACCCCAAAATTTTCCCACCTCTTTTCACTTTCAAACTCATACAATGATTCAAGGCTCAAGGATTAATCTAAGGCATACTCTCCTAATCAAAGGATCCTCAAATTAGGGTTTTGGATTTACTAAGGAGAAAAGATGTATCAAGGGTTCCAATGGATTTCATATGGTTTATTAGGTTTCAAATTATCCCCCATGCCAAGTTTCAAGCCTCAGCTTACAAGATTGCTCAGTCAAATGCTTAAATGGTCTACAGTCGACTAGATTGACCTAAAAGTCAACTATGGTCAAATCACAGTCCAAACTCCTGATTTTTGGTCAACATCAACATCTTGAAGTAATATTCATCATTTGATCAAGGGTTGATCATGACTCATCAAGGGAAGCTCAGAAATCAACAAAACCTATAGTTACTAAATTAGGGTTTTATAGGAGAAACTCAACTGTACTTTGACCGACCATAAGTCTCTCATGCTTTATCAAAAATTCCCCAACCAAAGCTTATTCTCAATGAAATTCAATTATCTACAACTTTGATGTTGGGCCCAAGGTCAAGAAATGCTTCCGCATAAGAGATATAAGTCAAAACATTACAGGTCCTTCTAGAAGATCGCAAAAAGCTGTTTTTTGTCAGGAGCAATATCATCAAGATAAAATCTCCAAATGAAAAATATGTTCCAAAGTGGCTTATAGAGGACATCCAGAGGTTTCCAAAAAGTCCTGGAAGTCTTCCATATCTTAAACATTGAGGGAGATATGCCTTGTCAAATTTGGACAATTTTGAAGGAAAAATGTGAAACAAAAGGACTTCAAAATGGATTTTCTTCCAAATGGGCCTGACTTTTTATGATCCAAACTTGCTTATGAGGTCACCAAGAATGCCCAAGACCAATCCCAAGATTATTTGATTTTTATCCTATTTTGTTGAATTTTTATTCATTAAAAATACTATTTAAATCAAATATTTGAAAGATATGAGAAAGATGTGATTTGGTTTTGGTTTACAATCAATGTCAATCATCAAAATATCCTATATTTGATTCAATTTTGTGCTAATAGAGATTGGCAAGAGAAGATTGAGTTTTGGACAAATTTGGAAAAAAAGAAATCAATTTTCAATCAAATTCTAATTCCAAGATTCAAAGAGATTTGATTCAAATTATGAACCTAAAAACTTTCCATTATATATATACAATGACTCTGATGATCAAAGGAGGGGAGAATTCTGCAGACAAGCAGCACAAGTAAGCTTAAAAATCCGAAGCACTCCAAGAACTCAAAAATTTGGGATTACACCGATTCAAGCCATCCTGAATGTCCAAGAAGCTTTTTCGGTGATCTCTGAAGCCAACCAAGTTATCACCAGCGGCCAAGGATCCTTGAATCAACACTATTAGGCGTCACGGTTTGCATATTTTTTTCATATTCGATTATGGTGATTCAGGAGTTATAAATGTGTTTTGATTGTGTGTTCGTGTTTAGAATGATGTTGTAAAGCTGTCTGGATAGTTTGATTCGTGTTTAATTGCAGGTTGATGAATCTACCATGATAAGGGCTCGTAAGCTTCAAATTGGGGCTTTCCGGTTAAAGATAAAATTGTCCTAATTAAAGGATGTTATCGTGTTCAGGGAACGTTGTGTGACGTATCTGGGTATTTACTTGCAATTTATTTGGTCTGTGCGATGATATTGATGTTTGCTTTATTTGGTCTGTGCGATGATATTGATGTTTGCAGGGATTGGCTACGAATGCCACTGTAGCAAATTCGTAGCTGAATTGTAGAGGAAAAGTTCAAGCCAATCGGAGAAGAAGAACAATAAAGGTGCACAGTTTTGAATTCAATTTACTTTAGTTTGAATTTTAATATATGATTCGTGTTCGCAGCATATGAACAACGAATGTAGATGGCGCGCGTGGTAATGAGGAAGGTTGGGGACCAGCCAGACCTGGGTTCGATACCCAATGGTGTCTAATGTTTTTTAAATTTTCTTGCAATAGGTACACTTAGGGATCCAGTGCAGCGCATCTAGAAAAGGAACGACGCACCTTCATATCCAGGCCCTTGGATATCTGCTGATCCCAATCCAAGGAGCATAGAAGCGCATCCCCATGGTACTCCTTCAAGACCCAATGGTGTCTAATGTTTTTTTAATTTTCTTGCAATAGGTACACTTAGGGATCCAGTGCAGCGCATCTAGAAAAGGAACGACGCACCTTCATATCCAGGCCCTTGGATATCTGCTGATCCCAATCCAAGGAGCATAGAAGCGCATCCCCATGGTACTCCTTCAAGACCCAATGGTGTCTAATGTTTTTTTAATTTTCTTGCAATAGGTACACTTAGGGATCCAGTGCAGCGCATCTAGAAAAGGAACGACGCACCTTCATATCCAGGCCCTTGGATATCTGCTGATCCCAATCCAAGGAGCATAGAAGCGCATCCCCATGGTACTCCTTCAAGACCCAATGGTGTCTAATGTTTTTTTAATTTTCTTGCAATAGGTACACTTAGGGATCCAGTGCAGCGCATCTAGAAAAGGAACGACGCACCTTCATATCCAGGCCCTTGGATATCTGCTGATCCCAATCCAAGGAGCATAGAAGCGCATCCCCATGGTACTCCTTCAAGACCCAATGGTGTCTAATGTTTTTTTAATTTTCTTGCAATAGGTACACTTAGGGATCCAGTGCAGCGCATCTAGAAAAGGAACGACGCACCTTCATATCCAGGCCCTTGGATATCTGCTGATCCCAATCCAAGGAGCATAGAAGCGCATCCCCATGGTACTCCTTCAAGACCCAATGGTGTCTAATGTTTTTTTAATTTTCTTGCAATAGGTACACTTAGGGATCCAGTGCAGCGCATCTAGAAAAGGAACGACGCACCTTCATATCCAGGCCCTTGGATATCTGCTGATCCCAATCCAAAGAGCATAGAAGCGCATCCCCATGGTACTCCTTCAAGACCCAATGGTGTCTAATGTTTTTTTAATTTTCTTGCAATAGGTACACTTAGGGATCCAGTGCAGCGCATCTAGAAAAGGAACGACGCACCTTCATATCCAGGCCCTTGGATATCTGCTGATCCCAATCCAAGGAGCATAGAAGCGCATCCCCATGGTACTCCTTCAAGACCCAATGGTGTCTAATGTTTTTTTAATTTTCTTGCAATAGGTACACTTAGGGATCCAGTGCAGCGCATCTAGAAAAGGAACGACGCACCTTCATATCCAGGCCCTTGGATATCTGCTGATCCCAATCCAAGGAGCATAGAAGCGCATCCCCATGGTACTCCTTCAAGACCCAATGGTGTCTAATGTTTTTTTAATTTTCTTGCAATAGGTACACTTAGGGATCCAGTGCAGCGCATCTAGAAAAGGAACGACGCACCTTCATATCCAGGCCCTTGGATATCTGCTGATCCCAATCCAAAGAGCATAGAAGCGCATCCCCATGGTACTCCTTCAAGACCCAATGGTGTCTAATGTTTTTTTAATTTTCTTGCAATAGGTACACTTAGGGATCCAGTGCAGCGCATCTAGAAAAGGAACGACGCACCTTCATATCCAGGCCCTTGGATATCTGCTGATCCCAATCCAAGGAGCATAGAAGCGCATCCCCATGGTACTCCTTCAAGACCCAATGGTGTCTAATGTTTTTTTAATTTTCTTGCAATAGGTACACTTAGGGATCCAGTGCAGCGCATCTAGAAAAGGAACGACGCACCTTCATATCCAGGCCCTTGGATATCTGCTGATCCCAATCCAAGGAGCATAGAAGCGCATCCCCATGGTACTCCTTCAAGACCCAATGGTGTCTAATGTTTTTTTAATTTTCTTGCAATAGGTACACTTAGGGATCCAGTGCAGCGCATCTAGAAAAGGAACGACGCACCTTCATATCCAGGCCCTTGGATATCTGCTGATCCCAATCCAAGGAGCATAGATGCGCATCCCCATGGTACTCCTTCAAGACCCAATGGTGTCTAATGTTTTTTTAATTTTCTTGCAATAGGTACACTTAGGGATCCAGTGCAGCGCATCTAGAAAAGGAACGACGCACCTTCATATCCAGGCCCTTGGATATCTGCTGATCCCAATCCAAGGAGCATAGAAGCGCATCCCCATGGTACTCCTTCAAGACCCAATTGCACAGGATCACGCCCAGGTTTATCTTTTTATTTTTATATATTATTTATATAATTATTTAATGAACTTAATATATTTTTAATATATATATATATATATATATATATATATATATATAATTTGGTTTTCAAAATTAATTAATAATAAAATTAATATTAAGATTTTATTTATTATTCGTTTCGCTCGAGTTAATCGGTCGCGATGAATAATAATCGATTATTTAATTAATTAAATAATAAGTTCAAATAAGGTTTATTTGCTTAAGGGTTTTAATCAAATCTATTGGTTACGATGATTAGCAATTTTCATCAATTCGTTATTTATTTTAATCAAATCTATTGATTATGAGGATTAACGATAATTAATTTCTATCTATTTAAAATATCTTAATTTGTTAATAGTTATAATCGAATCAATCGATTAGGATAATTAACAATCATTCATTAATTTATTAATCGTTTTAATCACACCAATTGATTATGATGGTTAATAATAAAATAATTCAATTCCCAAATAATCTAATTAAAACATTCAATTTGCTAATGGTGATAATGGAATTAATCGATTAGAATAATTAGCAATTCCTATTTTATTTGTTAATTATGGTGATCAAACCTATTGATCATCGCGATTAATAGAACATATAATAATCAGGGTTGTACGCCACATCAAAACAAATCCCTTTCACAAACTACGGATTTTCAAAACTACGATAAGATAATTCAAAATACCTTGCAAACTACGAATTTCAAAACTACGATAAGGTAATTCAAAATACCTTCAAATAACCTCATACTAATTCTAAGGCGTATAACCTTGTCCCGAACTACGTAGACTCTGATCCTTCATAAGGAGGTATGTAGGCACTTGGTAACAAGGCGAGTCCCCTTCTCCAAAACCTCAATTAGGTTTAAATCTCACTTTTAACCCTATTCATTTTCTGTCATTAGCCATAAACCACAAACCTTTGCCTTAAACTCAAAAACCTTAGGAAAGGGTTAAGGGTGCCTAACACCTTCCCTTGACCTGAATATAATAACTTACCCAGAATTCGCTAAAACTTCGTAGGGTTTCCTATTCGCCCTGGTAGAATAGGTGGCGACTCTAAAAGTCTAAATTTTTAGGGCAGGTTGCTACAGCGTGATAAAACTTTTTTATTTAAAATCAACCAACACACAAATTTTTGCTACTCATAACTATGTAGATTTGAATTCCCTGTCGCACATAGGGACTCGTAGAAGCATGATTCGCATTTTGTCAAGCACCCTAATAAAAAAATTTGTTTTTCCTTTTCCTTTCCTGTAAATGCGTCACAGTAAATAGGAGAAGTCGAACACCTTAGACTAACACTTTTATTCGCAAATTTAATTAATGGTAACCGTTGTTTACTACAGATGTCGTGGGGTGCTAATACCTTCCGCACGAATAACCGACTCTCGAACCTGAATTTGGTTGAAAAGACCATTTTTTTTCTTTAGAGTTTTATCGACGTTTTCCATTTTTAAAAACAAATATTGATGGTGACTTCATTACTTTCGAACGATTTCGTGCTTAACTATTTTATTTGCGTCGCGTCATTAGCACTTTACACTTTGATGATCAAGTCACTACACACATGGCCGGTCCCGACTATTTAGAGGCCCTGAGCAAATATTAAATTCTTAAGTTTTAATTTTTTATTATTATAAAATAAAATTTAATAATTTATTTTTTATAAAATAAAAAGTAATAAAACTAGGCACAAATAATAATATATTATATTTTTTCATATAAATATAAATAATGAATAAATTTATCATATGATGAATCTTTTTAAATATAAAATAAATATCATTTATATATATTATTCAAAATTTACTTGAAAAGGTTCATATGTGGATTTTTTTAGTTTATATTAGTACAATCTTTTTGAAAGTTTACGGTTTCATAAAAAAAATAAAAAACTGGAATTGTAAAAATTGCTACATGTTTTATGCGGAAGTTCAAGTGCCATGGTACATAAATATAATAAAAAAGAGTTCATAAAAAAAATAAAAAGCTGGAATTGTAAAAATTGCTACATGTTTTATAGGGAAGTTCAAGTGTCATGGTGAAAAAAAAATTTAAATAACCATGTTTAATAAATAAAATACAGAAAAAACCAATTTTTCGGGGTATTTACCAAACTGTCTAGGTTTGGGATACCGGTTAGGAGGATGCGCCATTTGAAATGGCGTATAAGTGCTGAATGTAGGTGTATACGCCAAACCATTTGGCTAACCCTAAAATGGAGGGTGTTTGCGCCAAATGGAATGGCGCATAAGTTTAGGGTTTTGCCCTAGCTGCCAAACCATTTGGCGCATAAGGCCAAGGCTCTTTTTTTTTATTTTTTTTTCATTTTTTTTTATTTATTTTAGTTAAGATTTGTTAATAGTTTTATTTTTAAAAATTCATTTTTATTTTATTTGCTAATATATCTGTATAGATAAATTTTCCAAAAATTTTTTTAGCCTAAAAAATATAGTGCACAAAACGCAAGTTGACATTTTGTAAACCGAAAATGTAACATCGATTTCAATATAATAAAGAAACGAAACATCGATTACAAATAATTAGAGAAACGATACAATTGATTAAAGAAAATACAACAATATGATCAATGGCGTCCATCGCCAAGATAGTCATCCGTTCCGCAATTTCGTCTTGTTATGACACGTTTGCCGCGATCGTTGATCCCGCCGCGAATATTGGCACCACCCCTTTCCATAGCTCTGCCCCTACCTCTGCCCCTTTGTGCTTCTTGCTGTGTTTGTGTCACTGGGCCCGAAATTGGGATGTCTCGTGGATCGCTGTCTATGAATTCGTCGACGCCCCCATAATTATCCGGAAAACCGCTGTTGTAAAGTCGGTTACCCATCCCCTCAAACGTGTTAAGTCGTGGTGGTGGAGTGGGTTGGGAAAAGACTTCGGGTTCATAGCATCCAGCAGCACTAGAACTACCCTGATGTTAGGCAAGCTGGTCAACTATTAAGTGATAGTTGCATGAAATTTATGCAACAACAATCGGCAAAAGCAAACACTCACCAAGTAACTTCTTTCGACCGATTCAATCGCACGTTCAGTGTGCGCGAGACAATTGACCATAATGAGGGATTGCCAAGACAACAATATAGGGTTCTTCTTGACGAAGATTGGTGCGACTGTGGAAGGTTTCAAGCTTTTCGTATGCCTTGCTCGTACGTCATAGCTGCATGTGCGTATGCCCACCGCGACGCTATATCACTACTGTCTCCGATTTACAAGACTCAGACATTGCTCAGAGTTTACAGTGTTGCGTTTCCTGTGGTGGCCAAGGAGGATTACTGGCCTGAGTATGATGGAGAGGTAGTTTGGCACAACGACGCAATGCGGCGAAAGAAAAAAGGACGTCCCAATAGTACACGGATTAGAACCGAAATGGACGTCCACGACAAAATGGAACGAAAATGCAGCATTTGTCGTCAGGTGGGGCACAATAGAAAAATATGCCCTAATCGTGGCTCGACCTCTTTGCAAGTTTAGTATAATCTGTATTTTTTTTAAGGCAATGTATCAGTTTCGCTTACCACCTCTTGTAACCGTTCATCGGTCTTTCATCAATAAATTGAGCTTTAGTGAAAAACCGATATCGATAACGCAAACATTTTATAGGGTTATTAAAAATTTTACGAACTCGATTTCTCAGACGTTTTTACGAAAATAAAAGACCGGAATAAAAAACGGTGCGCGAAAATACCCAAAGGGTTTTTTTTTTAAAAAAAATAACCCAACACATAGGAGCCATATGAAATGGCGCCTATGTGTGGGAACCCTAACCCATGCGCCATTTGAAATGGCTTGGAATATTTGCCCTAATTTTTTGTTCCTTTGCGCCAAGTGATTTGGCTTGCAACACATGTATGCGCCATTTCATTTGGCGCATTCACTTGTCTGGGGTCCCAAACCTAGACAGTTTGGTAAATACCCCAAAAACATGGTTTTTTTCGTATTTTTTTTATTAAACCTAGTTATTTAAATTTTTTTTTCTGTCATGGTACATAAATATAATCAAAATAGTTCTACGTGAATCAAACACAGGACCACAACATTTCAAGCGTAAATATCGAACCACTATGCTATTGAAACAATTTGTTAAGATTATAGCATACATTAAATATTTAATACTAGTACTTAGACCCATGCAAAGCACGAGTTAAATATTTTTTAAATAAAAAATTTTATTTTAAAAATACTTATAATTTACAAATTTTATTTATAATAAGATTACTATTGTATAGATAAAATGTTATTTTTATTAATAATATACATAAAAAATTTATTTAACTAATTTATTTGTAAATTATAAAATAATTTAGGAATTTCTAATTTATTAATAATTTATGTAAGTTTTTAAAAAAAACTAATTCGTTAAATAATTGTATTAACAATTAACTTTTTTCCATTTATAAAAATATTTGTAACTTATTCTCGTTTATAAAAATAATTGTATCATCAGTTGACTTTTTCCGTTTATAAAAATATTTTTAACTTATTACAGTTTATAATAATAATTGTATCAACAGTAAACTTTTTTATGCTTATAAAAATATTTGTAACTTATTCCCGTTTATATAATTGAATTAATTAATTAATATTTTAAATATCTCCCATAAAATTAAATATGAGTATTATCAATTAAATAATAATTAAAACTATAGTATAAATCCTTAAATTACATAATAGAATTTAATGAATATGTATTTACACTGGGAAAGCTTGTAGAAGAAGGAAATCTAAAGATAAAAAAAATCAAATCTATTTGGAAGACCGCGGGTCGCGCAACGTTATTATGAATAGTAAAAAATTATATTAAAGTGTGATTAAAAAATATACTATTAAAAATAATAAATAAAAATATGTCAATTCGTGCTTGTGATCCAAATATTAATTAATTGTATTGTGGCGAATTATTTTACTAATTTTTAAAGGAAAATTGTGTTAATTCAAAAAAACATAATGGAAAATATATATATATATATATATATATATATATATATATATATATATATATATATATATATATATATATATATATATATATATATATATATATATATATATATATGATTTGTGCATTATTATAAATGATAACCATAATATTAAGAAGTTGAATAAATAGCTATAAATGGAGTAATTAAAAAATCAAAATAAATAATTAAAACTATTAATAATGATCCGTTTTTATTTATACATTTCAACTAAATAATTTTTATAGTGTAATAATTTTGGTTAGATTATTAAATTCTAAAAATTATTTCTTAAATTAATAGAATTTTATAGCGATGAATATACCTAAATCGTTTTTTATTAATGTTAAATTCTCAAAAACATTATACTTTAAATATGTCAAATATTTGTACCAAGTCTAATTATTATAAATGATAACCATAATATTAAGAAGTTGAATAAATAGCTATAAATGGAGTAATTAAAAAATCAAAATAAATAATTAAAACTATTAATAATGATCCGTTTTTATTTATACATTTCAACTAAATAATTTTTATAGTGTAATAATTTTGGTTAGATTATTAAATTCTAAAAATTATTTCTTAAATTAATATAATTTTATAGCGATGAATATACCTAAATCGTTTTTTATTAATGTTAAATTCTCAAAAACATTATACTTTAAATATGTCAAATATTTGTACCAAGTCTAATTATTTATTTGTTTAAAATAAATAATGAGTAACTTATTATATTATATTAAGTTATAAAAAATTGGTGAAAAAGTAATCATTTATTTTATGTATAGACCTGTTATGAGTAAATAAATATTTATAGTTATAGTTATTTTTAAATAGCTAAGTTATTAATATTTTGATTATTTTAAGATAATTTATATTAAAAATTAAATAAATATTTATTTTTATTAATTATATTGGAAATAAAAATAAATTATCTAAATAACAATTAAAGGCATAAAATAACAATTAAAGGGCATAAAATTATATGTTTATAAAGACTGTAAATATGAAGAAAAAAAAACGAAAGAAATCTTTTACAATTACTATGTTTTGTAAAGTGCACCGTTATTTTCTCTGCGATCCAATATAGAAACTTCATCATGCAAAGCAGCTGGATAATCTTCAATTCATTGTATAATGCAAGTTTTAGAAAATAATATATTTAAGAGGATTTTCTTATCTAAATAAGTATTTTGTAGTGTAATGATTTTGGTTAGATTATTAAGAAATAAAACAATCTATTAATTTAATATATAATTAAAATTGTTAATAATTTCTTTATTGAAAAAATCATATTTTTTTCACTATAAATTACATTAATTATCTACTAAAAAATTGTCTATTTAATTGAACTAATTACAAATATTTCATTGGTGTAAAATTATTGAAAAGTAGAGATTTTGTTTTTAGCTTAAGCACTTATATACATAGTTGAATATTGTTTCATTATAAATACATTTTTGGTTTTAACTTAAGCACTTATATACATAGTTGAATATTGTTTCATTATAAATACATTTTTGCCTTTAGCTTTAGCACTTATATACATTGTTGAATATTGTTTCATCTACTATAAAATGATTCTTTATTTATAGAGAAATTAAAATTAAATGTTTTATACATACCAACACTCATACCACTGTAGACAGTAGGGATGTAGCCGCAATTGATTGTTAGAGTGCTGCCATTGAACCACCTTTGAAGTTGTCATCGCCATCCTGCAGAGTGTTGTCACAATATTGTCGGAACTCGATTCCTAACCAATCATACAACAACAACATAAAAATGAAAATATATCAAGAAGTAAACCCAAAACAAAATACTAACCCATCAAACTTGAGACCAGAACTGAAACTGGGAAAGAAGGAATATGCAAATTCGAATTGATTGGGATCAACTTCGACGGTGATGGGGACGACAACAGTGATTTCAACCATGACTGTAAAAAATGATTCAAGATAAAGGGTTAGTTAGCGACGACGAGACACGAAACAAAGAGAGATGAAAATGAAAAAAAACTCACTTGAGTCGAGAGAGTGCAGTCGTAAAACACTTACAATGCTCTGATTTGCAAATGAAAGGAACCGAAGATGCAGAATTGAGAAATTTCTCTTAAGGATGTTGTCCAATCGCCCCCGGGTTCTTGGTATGTTCATACACAAAAGAATGAAAGCAATAGTTTAGGTTATAAAATTGTGGTGTTTCTACTAAGAAGAAGAACTGAATATTGCAAGGAGACCAAATAAGATTCATGTATAACTTCTCTTGAAGAAGTAAATCTGATTTCTCCCACCCCTCCCTTTCAGATTCCTGGGCGTGTCAATGTGAGAAGTTGCTCATGCTTCTTATTTATTTGTAATGATCTGGAATACCTAAAGTGAGAATAATGATAGGAAAAATCATACAATAGAATAATGCAAGATGAGTACTTTGGCAAGTTTGCCACTTGGCACTCTCTCATGCATTCTTATATTTTTACTTACGCTATAAAAAGAAACTTTCATTTAATATAATTCTATTTATTTTATTAAATCTATTATTAATATATTTAATTAATTAAAAAAATATAATCATTATTAATGACAGGCAGACTAATTAATAGTGTAAATAAATTCAATTTTTTTTATTGTTACCAATGCAAGATTTTTTTTTTATCATTATCATACCATTTTTACCGTGTAAATTCTTAAATGCTTGCCAAATATTTATGGTTATTGCATAAAACGAAACATCAACCTTGGGTCATTTCAGTTTCCTATTCAATTTTTTTCAATTTCATTCTTCTATGTTTTCCTATGCAGCACCTTGGAAACTATAACTCATAGTGGCTTAATTTACTGAAACCTTACCCAAATCTCTTTCATATCTCTTTATATTTGTATATAAATTTGTTCCCAAAACTTTGTCAAACAATGGAAAGAAATTTATTATTTATTTCATACATTGTTGCCTTTTGTTCCATTCTCTTTCATTTATTCACTGTCATTGTCCACTGTATTTCCCAATTTTGGATCGTTCCCAAATCTTCTATTTTACTGTACACTGTGTGTAATATATTTATTTAGATGGTTTTTGATAGACTATGCTAGGGCTAAAGTAAGATCTAAGAGGCATAAAAGGAAATTGACATTAAAAACAATTCATACTTTCTTCATAGAAATTCAGTCAAGAGTTCTTACATTTAAATAGCTAGGGTTGTAACCCATAAATGGGCTTTTGGGCTACTATAAATAAAACAAAGCATAAATCAACTAAAAGACTTCTAACGACACCCCCTTTTAATAATAAAAATCTTTAAGTAAGATGGATGTTTTCTTATTTCTAATGGGCCTAGTGGGCTGCTTCATATCAATACTCATGGGTCCATTAGGAACCTTGTCCTCAAGGTTCACTTTTGAAAAAGCTTTGGAGAGCAATTGAGTTGGGCCAGTGTGCGAATTGGAATTTGGGCCTGTAGCAGTATTCTGCAGAGTAGGGTTTAAATTTGTGGAAACATCATGCGTGACAGCTGGGGAGGACTTTAAACCTTGGGTGGGGTCCGCAGCATTGGATTCTTGTACAGCTCTAGGAAACCCAAGTACACGCTTGTCTCAAGCCGCGCGTTGACAAGACTGGTCACGTGGGACAGACTTTGGGAACACGCCAAGGTCACATGACCGTTTGGCTTTGGAAGCTAAATCAATACCATTGTGTTGGTGTACTTCATTTCTGCTTGCACTTTCCACAGACTTCTCAAAACTCTCTCCTCTTTTTTTTAAGTTCTTCAAGTGTGATTGCTGAGCCTGTTCCAGCTCCACCACCGCTTGAGGAAAACAACCCTTGTCGCTTAAACGCATCTCTTCATCTGTTCTTCCATTTTCACAAGCAATTATCGATGTAGAACGGAAAGGTAACGGCTGTTGAGTGGTACTTAGATCCACAATTGGTGCTTCGGTCTGGTTCTGACTGAAGTTTTGCTCTGTGTGTGTTTGTTGTTCTTTGCAGGTAGGTTCAAGATCCGCATGGTACGAGAGATTGTGTTGCAATGGAAGCGGTCGAAAATCGTTTGCCGGATTCTTGCCAAAGTAAGGTCTTAACAGCGACACGTGCACAACGGGGTGGATTCTCGAAGAAGAAGGGAGATCCAATAGATAGGCTACCTCACCGATTCGTTTAACAACGGAGAAGGGACCAAAAAATCTTGGTGCTAGTTTTTGAGAAGTCCGTTTCTGGAGCGAAGACTGACGATACGGTTGTAGCTTGAGGAGAACGAGGTCATGAGGTTGAAAGGTAAAATCCATCCGTTTTGTATTGGCCTGTTTTTCCATTTGGATCCTGCTCTTAATAAGATTTGCCTTTAGTTGTTGTAAAATGTTTTGTCCCTGTTGCAAGGAATCTTCAAGGATTTGCTCCTGAACCGATCCGGCGATGAAGTCCATGATGTTGGGGGGGGGGGTCGCGGCCGTACATAGCGCGAAATGGGGTCATGTTAATGGCGGAATGGAAGGACGTGTTGTACCAAAGTTCTGCAAGGTGGAGGAAGTTGTACCACAAGCGGGGTTGGTTGCTTACGAAACAACGGAGGTATGTTTCTATTGATCGATTTACAACTTCAGTTTGTCCATCGGTTTCAGGGTGGTAAGCTGTGCTGAATTTAAGTGTTGTGCCCTGTACCTTGTGAAATTCTTTCCAGAAACTGCTTAGGAACAGGGGATCTCGATCGGAGACGATTGATTTTGGCGTGCCATGAAGACGTGCAATCTCCAACATGAAGCGGTTTGCAAGATCTTTTGCGGTAAACTTGGACGGAAGAGCGATGAAGTGGACATATTTGGTCAAGCGGTCGCAAACAACCCAGATACAGGTGTGGCTGAAGGAGATGGGCAAGTGAGTGATGAAGTCCATGGAAATATCTTCCCAAACTCGGTGTGGAATAGGTAAGGGTTGAAGCAAACCTTTCTTCTTTTGTGTTAAGTGTTTGTTATGTTGGCATACCTCACACTGTTTGACCATTTGTTTCACGTCTTTGTATATACCTGGCCATGAAAAAGAAGCAGACGCTCGGGCTAGGGAAGCTTTCACCCCAGAGTGGCCAGCAACCGGAGTACAGTGAAACTCATAGAGAACTCTGGATCTCAATTGTTGAAGGTCAGGTATGAATAACTTTCCCTTATAGAATAAGAGATCTTGGGAAAACTGGTAGAGTTGTTGTTCAGATTTTGTTGTTACTGTCTTTGTGACCAACTGTTTTCCTGCAGGGTCCTTAGTGTAGAAATGGCGCAGCTGGGATAACAAGGCCGGAATCACTAAAGAGAGGGAGAACAACAAAAGTTCGTTTGGTTGGTACTTGCGACTAAGAGCATCTGCCACAACATTATTCTTGCCAGGTTTGTAAAAGATTTCAAAATTAAATCCCTGCAACTTTGCTGCCCATTTCTGTTGTTCTGGAGTTTGAATTTTCTGGAGCAACAGATTGCGCAAGCTCTTTTGGTCGGTGTGGATGTGAAATTCTTGGCCGATAAGGTACTGACGCCATTTCTTGACTGACTCTGTCACAACAAACATTTCACGGACGTATACGGAGGCTGCCTGCATGCGAGGACACATCTTCTTGCTGAAGAAAGCGATGGGATGACCTTCTTGCGACAAGACGGCCCCAATAGCTACACCAGATGCATCCGTTTCGACTATGAATTTCTTTGTAAAATTTGGTAATGTTAAGACCGACATGTCGGTCATAGTGGCTTGTAATTTTGTAAATGCTGTTGCGGCGGCTGTACTCCAAACAAACTTAGTGGATCGTAATAAGTCGGTGAGGGGAGCGGCGAGTGAGGCATACTGTTTAACGAATCGACGATAAAACCCAGTAAGTCCCAAGAAACCTCGGAGAGCCGTGAGAGATCGAGGTTGAGGCCAATCCAGGATTGCCTTAACCTTTTCTGGGTCAGGAGCCACCGTGCCACCAGAAATAATATGACCTAAATAATGAACCTTTGAAACTGCAAACACATATTTCGAAAGTTTGATAACAAAAACATTAGTCTGTAGCAACCCGAAAACAACCTGCAAGTGTTGTAAATGTTCAGTGAAATTAGGACTGTAGATAAGTATATCATCAAAAAAAACTAAAACAAATTTGCGTAAATGAGGACGCAAGAGATCGTTCATAGCTGATTGAAATGTAGAGGGAGCTGTCATACCCCAATTTTTGACCTAAGATACCACCTCATATCATTGCATATGCATCATTTGCATCTCTAACAAATTGCATAGTTTGTGTTTGCTACTTGTGACTCAGCAGGGTTAAATCAAGAAATCACTCATCAATACAAGTAACAATCAATTAGGGTTTTGTTCTCCCTCCATCTCAAAAGAACTATCTTCATCAACAATCAACATTTGGTCCTCAGAGATTCACTTCACAAGCTCAACAGCTTTGGATCGACTGAATTAGGGTTTTGACTGAAGGCAGCACACTCCTGGCTTTTGCTCAGAATTTGACCTAATGGCTTGGGACATGATATCAAGACCTCAAGTGCATTATCTTGATCTAATTTATTGGCTCAAGATACCTCCTACACAAAGATTGATCAGACAAATCCTCAGATCAGGGTTTTGAACTATCAGGGACTAAAATCAGGGATCACATTTGGGAAACCCTAAAAATCTCCAGGAAGTCAATCAAAGGTTTCAATCATCCTCAAATGATCCCTATGACAACATACAATGGAAATTACACCTCAATTCAAGACCTACAGTCATCAATTTCATCAGGTCGACAATTAGGGTTTTTTGACCTAATTCACTGAACAACTGACTTTTTAATCAGGACATGGTGCCACAACTCAAACCATGGCTCAATATCCTCTAATGCCTCAATGTGATCCATTCATACCATTCATTTGGTGAGGATAGCCTGTTTCAGTTGAAATCTCCAGAAACGCGATTCGTCTGAAAAAAGTCAACTGTACAAGATCACCATTGACTTTTGGGGAATTTTGGTCAACCATGACTTTTGAAGTTTTAAATCATCAATATATGATATGAGAAGTCATTTGATCAAGAAAAATCAAGAAAATCAATCAAGAATCAAAAAGTCAAAAGTTTGACTTTCATACTTGAAAAATTTTTCTAAGTGTTTTTCATGGTTTTTTCCAAACTTTGGAAGGGAATAACTCAAAATTTCACCTACAAACTGAAAAAAACTTCCAACATGAAAGTTGTAGATTTTGATCCAATAAACAACTTTGACACATATAAATTTTTTCCATAAGATCAACCATTTAAGAGATATGGAGCTTCAAAGTTGGTACTTTTTGAAAATTTCACTTAAAACTTCATTTTCTTCAAAGTTCATGGATCTTTTTCACCCATTTCCTTAAAGGTCTTGAAGAAACTTTCAACTAGGGTTTTGAAGTGTGTAACATGAGCTTTCTAAAATGTCCAAGAGCATGAAAAAATATGGAGTGTAGCCATGGTTTTGAATTTTGACATTAGTGAACTTTTCACTTGAAATTTCATGCCATTTTCACTAAGTTATGAACCAATTTGCCAAATGATCCAAGTAATGATACATAGAGGCAATAATTGGAAGATATTTTCTGATTTGAGACAGATGGGAAAGAGATAAGAAGCATAGCCAATTTTAACCATGGTTTGGTAACTTTAACCATATGCATTTAATGGTAAGATTCCTTTCTATCCCTTAAGTGCCAAATCACCAATTCTTGATCAAGTTGCAAAGCTCTGAGTTCAGACACTTTGGCCTATAAATAGAGGTCCAAACTTCATTCAAATTCACACCAAAACCTCACAAATTATAGGTTTTCTCTTTCTTTCTTGAATTGCAAGTTTTAAGTTTCAAAGAGAGGTAGAAAACTCAACCTCCAAACCCTTGAAGTTATGGCCAAAGTGATGGTTCTAGCAACTCATAAACATCATATGGGATGTGTTTGAACCACTCACACACCCCAAATCACCCCAAAACTCAGATTCACTTTTTAACCTCCATATGAACATGAAATGAACCTTATCATGCCAAAATCCACACAAGCTCATTTCTGTCCAAACTAATGCTTCTAACACCATCCATGTACCATATATGAACTATCCCAATCATCATCCATGATCTGAAACATCAAAATCATCAAATTCGATCCTCACACTAAAGCTCTGCAGATCGGGTACCACAAACTGATCAAGAGGTTTTCAGTTCATTCCAAGACTTCAAACATGTTCCATAAGGTCCACTGAAGGTGTTCAGATCAATAAACAACATCTGAAATCCCTCATTTGCAGAATTCGATTTCCAGTTTTGCCATTTTTAAGGTAAGCTCTCTTGAACTTCAAACTCTATCATACATGCATCATAAATAAAAAACTGCCATACTATCTTGTTTCTGCACATGCATGGATCATTAACCCTCAATCAATTGCCAATTATCTTGCACAAACACGATTTCAGATTGAATCATAGAATTAGGGTTCTTCGTGTTCATCAGAAAATTAATGATCTTAGAGTGAAAATAAATGAAATTAAAGACCACCATCATGATCCTTGTGAAAAAACGAGTGAGTTAGACCCTTCACTTGATCAATTTGGTTCAGTTTTCAGAATTTTCAAAATCAAATGGGGATGGTGTTCTTGGCGCCATTTTTTTGTTCAGAAATTCAAATACTTGTTTTTAAATATAATTAAATGAACGTGTATCATTAACAAGCTGCGCGCGCAGCTCAGTTGGTTGTTGTTTTGGCTGATGAGCATAAGGTCACGGGTTCAACACCCTTAGGGACCAAAACTTTTTTTTTACAACTATTTTTCTTTCATTTTTCTTTTACAACTTCATTTAATTATTTAACACATCAAATTAATTCATTTTTCATTCATTTTTTGTACACTCTTTATTTAACACATATATTTTGTGAATACCAAAAAAAATCATCAAAAAAGATTTATTTGATACATTTTTAAATAGGTTTAAAATGACATGTTTTAAGTGTTTTTTTTAATACTTTAAAATATTGTTTTTCATTTAATTTTTAACCTAATCACTTGTAAGTATTTTTTGAATAAACCCTAATCATCTAAGTGTTAATTGAAGACAATCTTTTTGTTTATCTTGATTAATTTGACTCCTTTCAAAATTCAAATCATTTTAAAACAAGCGATCACGATTCATTTCAAAGACAATAAACCATTTCTTTTTGAAACTATTGATTAAATCTTTTTAATTGATCAATTGATTTTCAAAATGATGTGGGGCCTCTCGAATATTAGAGAGTATAAGACCCACTCCTTTTTTTTTACACAGTCTTTTTATTCAAAATAAATAAACTTTCTTTCAAAACAAAGTTTCAAACCGTTTTTCAAACGACGCGTCTGTTAACAAAACAATTTCAAAGCTTCTCAAATATCATGGGCCTCCACGTAGGTATAAGTCCCAAGCCCCTTTTGTACATACCCATTCCAGTACATGAAATTAGGTATTTCATTGTACGCCTTTTGTACATATCTCAATCAATGCGGTTTTAAACTTTGAATAACAAACCAAAAATGAAGGTTTTCTTTAAATCTTCCCAAAAAAATACCATGGGCCTCCATGTAGGTATAAGTCCCAAGCCCTTTGTGAATACCTGTTTACATAGCTTTGAATAAATTCAAGTGGACCTCTCCCCGAGTGTGAGTCCCGAGCCCCCGTGTATGCAAATGGATCATGCTTACAGGTATATTTCCTTCATAAACTCCATTATATACACACACTTTGTCATATATATAATTGTTCATACCTGTTCATGTTTGTTCATACTTGTTCATGTTTGTTCATATGTGTGATATGTGTGCTTGTTCAACTTAGTACAACACTAGGTTCCCCATAGCCTCCTATTGGGCTTCGTGCAAAGAATCTCCCTAGTTTAGGTTAGGACATAGAGTATGGTTTCCCGGTGAAATCGCTCTAAGAGCTCAAACCAACTATACCATGCCTCCCCTTGGGCTTTGTACAAACGAGTGACCCTCCCATAGCCTCCTCTTGGGCTTACAATGCAAGGACCCTGGATTGTCCCTCCCATAGCCTCCTCTTGGGCTTACAATGCAAGGACCCTCGGATAGCCTCCTCTTGGGCTTCGTACAAGGACCCACGGGCTTCTTATAAGCATCCCCAATATCCAAATCAAATACCCTAGGAGATTAGACATTTTTCATCTCTATGATAGGAGTATCTCTTCTATATCATCACAAACAATCAATCAATCAAACTTTTTGCCACAAGGCTGGCTAATCAATCAAACTGTTTTACCACCGTACTGGATGATTAATCAAAGTTTTTGTCACAAGGCTGACTTCATTGAAACTTTTGCCACAAGGCTGGCTGATTAATCAAAGTTTTTGTCACAAGGCTGACTTCATTGAAACTTTTGCCACAAGGCTGGTTAAACAAAAAACATCTTTATCATTCTAAGCACCCTAAGTGGCATGGCCCCGGGCTTATAATGAAAAGATTTTCAAACAAAATCAAACAGATGTATGTGATGATATAGATTAGATACATCTAGCATTTAGACGACATTTGTCTATTTTCCTTTGCTTCCACTAGCATAAGTGGGAACTACGATTGCTCTGACTTTCTCAACATCCCTTTGAGAATACGTAGGCACAAGGTCGATCCTTGGCGAGCAAAACAAAACACAAAAAAAACCATTCAAACCTTAGCACCCGTAGACCCCGAGCTACAGATGCTCTGATTCCCTCTAAGGGATATGTATGCAGAGGATCGCGATGATCTTTGCGAGCATAATCAAACAAACACCTTAGGTCCCACCTATTTCACAAGAACCTCTCAATAACATGGAATGAAAAACAAAGCAAAGAAACCTATAGAGTACTATAGATACGTTGGGTGCTAATACCTTCCCTTCGTATAACCAACCCTCTTACCCAAAGATCTCTCCCCCCACCTTTTAGGTTATTGCAGCTTTTTTCCTTTTCCTCCTTTGGAAATAATAAAAAGTTTGGTCGAAACAAAAGAAAAATCATTTTTTATGAGCACTCGAGCCCAAAGAAGGCATCAGGTGTCTCATCCACAAAAAAGAGGAACAAAACGATTTTTCGCCCGCGACAGAAAAATGGCGACTTCACTGGGGATTAATTTTTTTTTTTTGTTTCCAAAGGAAGGGTTAATTCTATTTGCTTTATTTTTCATTTCATTTTTAGTTATATGTGTGGTTCTGGTTCTGTTACTTGTGTGGTTCTGTTACAAGTGATACATTATGGACAAATCCTAACCCGGATTAAGTACACATAAGAAATTAGGTGGAGGGTATAGTCATGTGCAGGCGCACGTGAGAATCCTTCCGCTCAGTGGAGGTTCCTTGTTGGTAATATATGTTTAGCATGTTTCGTAGCGAAGACATTATTACTTTCATTGAACTGTAGAAGCTGAGAGACCGTAGAACCCCAACCCATCCTGGCCTTATTAGGTTGTGGTGCAGAAACTATTCAGGTGAAGACTTGGATTAGTTGTCATGCGGAGAACCACACTCAGACGAGTTTTTCTTGAGAATATTACTGGCTCATGAGTTTAATTGTGGAAGGCCGGTAATATCCGAAAGAAAAATGTAGACTCTGACGTATCAGTAGAACATGTCATGCAGGTGATTAACTAGATCTATCCCATTTTTGGTTCTCTGACCTCATGCTCGTGACGCTGGACCGTTGAACTTATGCGTTACCATGTTTGCGTTACCATGTTTGTATACCATGTTTGTAGTACCATGTTACCATGTTTGAACTACCATGTTTGCTTTACCATGTTTGAATATGTGGCATCCATGCATTCATACATTCATTAAAAAACCCATCTTTTTCCATAAAAAACATGATTTTTCCAAAAATTTAGAGAATTTTCTTTGCAAACATTATAGGATTAAGTTATGGAAAAAAGGTATACCAAAAAGTACGGTTTCAAAACGCCTGATGTAGAAAGACTGATAGAGTTAGCATCTTCTGTACAAGATCCTTCTAATTTTAGGAAAAGTTATGGAAAGCTTTTGCCTATTTTGAACACTCATGTTGATGAAGGACTTCTCAAAACTCTGGTTCAGTTCTATGATCCCGTCTACCGGTGTTTCACCTTTCCAGACTACCAGTTGGTACCGACCTTGGAAGAATATGCCAATCTTTTAGGTATTCCTGTGTCTGACAAAATACCCTTCAATGGTTTGGAAGCCATTCCTAAGTCACACGTCATTGCAGCAAGTACCCATTTGAAAAAGTCTGAAGTAGAGAGTAATTGGACTACCAAAGGAAACCTCCCGGGTTTAACCTCACACTTCCTAATAAAGAAAGCCTTTGATTTCATCGAAACTGGTAGCATGATAGCTTTTGAAGCTATACTAGCCTTGCTCATCTATGGGTTGGTTCTGTTTCCCAATGTCGACAACTTTGTTGATATCAATGCCATAAAGATCTTTCTGATTGGAAATCCTGTTCCGACTTTACTTGGTGACATGTATTTCTCTGTCCATCATAGGAATCGCCAAGGCGGTGGAATCATTGTATGTTGTGCACCTTTGTTGTTCAAATGGATTGTTTCACACTTACCTGAGTCTCCTATTTTCACGGAAAACCGAGAAGGTTTGCGTTGGCCTCGAAGACTTATGTCTCTTACTAATAATGATATTCATTGGTATACCTTGGCTCGCTGTGGTACAGAAACCATTGAAAGTTATGGAGAGTTCGCCAACGTACCCCTCATTGGTACACAAGGAGGAATTAACTATAATCCGGTCCTAGCCCGACGACAACTCGGGTATGCAAATTCAGTTAAACCTGTTGGTCCCTCAGTGGAAGGATACTTCTACCGAGAAGGGGATAATCCTAAAAAGTTGAAAGCAAGAATGGTGAGAGCTTGGTACGACGTCCGATGGAAAGAAAAAGGCGAGGAAAGAAATTGCATTGCCATGGACGCCTACACCTGCTGGGTAAAGAAAAGAGCCAAGGAGTTCCAAATGCCTTATGCTTATGAAAAACCCATGTTTCCTGCAGTATCTCAACGACCCAACATTCCCACTATGAAAGAATACCAAGACACTTTGGCTAAAATGAGGACAGAAAAAGATGCTTGGGAAGAAAAGTTTCGTAGCACTGAGGTGGAAAATAGAAAGTTGAAGAAAAGAGTGAAAGATCACGAAGAAACTCTCTATTATCAAGATGGATGGCTCATGAGTAAAGATGAGAAGATTCGTCAGAAAGACGCTGCAATCAAGAGGTACATCAAAGAAAGCAAGAAAAATCTGGAAGGCTCGACAAGCAACGCCCCGACTCCTGATGATTGGAAGAATGTTGTTAACAAGCTGAGAGCTGAAAAGGCCGAATTGAAGGCTCACTATGGGAAAGAAATCATGAAGCTCAAGCTGCACAATGCATTTGGTTCTTCGTCTGATGAAGATGCTTAGGATTGTTTAGCTTTTTATTTATCATTTGCTTTTGTAAGGAGCTACGCTCCAATGTTGTAACATTTCCCATTATTGCAATAAAAAAAATGAAAAAATGAATGAATAAAAGAATTGTTTGTGTTCAAATGTTTGCAAGGAAATAATCTTTAAAATGTTTGGAAAAATCATAAATTTCTTTTTAGCATACATCATTCTGCATATCGAGTCTGTTGTATGGAGTCTCATCTTTTGGATCTTTCTCCAATAGATCGTCAAGCTGTCGCGTCTCAAAGTTTCTCGACCGCGCTCGCAATCAGATCACAGATACAATACTCGTTCAAGCAGAAGAAGAGTAATGGAACACTCTGAACAAGAGAATATTGAGCTTCGTGGTACAGTGACCACTCTTCAGGAAAAGTTGGAAAGTCTCACTACTTTGGTTGACTCCTTGATGGCCGCACAGAATCAGCCGCCGCCACCTAACAGTCAAGCAACAGTAACATCTGAAGTCACTACTCCAGTTTCTACAGTTGCATTCGGTATTCCATCTTTCTCCATGCCAGAAGGTTGGGGCCCGCCTTTCAGCTTTGGTACAGGTTTCCGTCATAATTTCTCTGGGGTTCAAACAGCTACAACTGAAGCGCCTGCTGCACAAGGTTCGGCGTTTATTCCACATTCAGGGGTAACTTTTTCCCAAATCACTATGGCACTTTCTCAACCCACTATGACAGTTCCGACCCCTACGGTTCACACTGTTCCTTATGATGGCAATGAGATTTATCATGATCAGGGTGATAGCACAAATCAGCGTAACCTTGTGGAAGATCTCCAAGAACAATTCAACAAAATGCAGCTGGAAGTCAAAGCTATCCGTGGAAAAGATTTGTTTGGAAAGAATGCCCAGGAGCTATGTTTGGTTCCCAGTGTGCAAATACCTGCTAAATTCAAGGTCCCAGACTTTGAGAAGTATAAAGGTAGTTCTTGTCCGCAAAGCCATCTTGTGATGTATGCCAGAAAGATGTCTACTTATGCAGATAATCATCAGTTGCTTATCCATTACTTTCAAGACAGTTTGACTGGTGCCGCACTGAAGTGGTACACAGGCTTGGATAGCACTAATATTCGAACATTCAATGACCTAGGTGAGGCCTTTGTCCGACAATACAAGTATAACTCGGATATGGCTCCAGACAGAGATCAGCTTCGATCCATGGCTCAGAAAGACCATGAAGCTTTCAAAGAGTATGCCCAACGATGGAGAGAAACTGCTGCTTAGATTAATCCACCATTAAAAGAGAAAGAGATGACAAAGATCTTCTTGAATACTCTCAGTCCGTTTTATTATGAACGCATGATTGCTAGTGCTCCAAGTGATTTCACCGAAATGGTAAACATGGGTATGCGTTTAGAAGAAGGAGTCCGAACAGGACGTTTGACTAAAGAAGGTGGATCTTCAAGTGGAACCAAAAAGTTCGGAAGTGGTTTCCCAAAGAAGAAAGAACAAAGTATTGACATGGTATCCCAAGGGAGGCCAAGAGGAAATGTCAATCGTCAGCGACAGGTTGCTTCTATCACACCAGTCGTTAATACCGCACCGAATCCGGGGTTTACTCTGCAGTTTCAACAACAACAGCCTCGACCACAGGTTCAGCAGTTTAACAATAATCAGAATCGTGTACAAAGAGCTCCACAGTTTGATCCGATTCCAATGACCTACACAGAGTTGTACCCTGCTTTGATTGAAAGAGGCCTTATTCAAACTAAAGCACCACCACCAGTACCTGAGAAACTCCCATGGTGGTACAAAGCTGAGGTCTCATGCCCTTATCATCAAGGAGCACCTGGCCATGATCTTGAGCATTGCATAGCCTTGAAGTATGAAGTTCAGAGGTTGGTTAGATCTAATCTCCTCTCTTTCAGAAATTTGAATCCTAATGTGCAAGCAAATCCGCTGCCCAATCATGGAGGGCATGTGGTAAACATGGTATATGGATGTCCTGGCCAATACCGAGTCTATAATATCAACTTCTCAAGAGCAGATTTGGTACAAATGCACGCCACTCTTTGTCGAGGGCCGAGTTTTCGCCAGCATCAATATGGTTCCTGTAGAATATGTTGTGTGGATCCTCACGGGTGTTCGATTGTGAGAAGAGATCTCCAAGTTTTGCTAGATAATGGTACTATTGAGATCTACAGAAATAGGGATGAAAATGAAGTTAACATGATAGGATGTTATCCGCATGAGCTTTTAGTCTCAGATATCAACTCGGAAATGCCTACAGTTAACGTCATCGTTCCTCATTTCAACATGCCTGAGCGCATGGAAGTTACTTACAACAAGCCAAAGGTTCCTATTGCTCCTTTGATCATTTGTCCACCTGGACCTGTTCCTTATGACTCTGACAAGGCAGTTCCATACAACTACAATGCTACAATGATAAAAGATGGACAAGAAGTTCCTTTGCCTACTCTCTCATCTGTTGAAAACATTGCTGATGTAAGTCGTGTAACAAGAAGTGGACGTGTGTATACTCCGCTACCTCCGAAACAGCCTGTTGCT
The DNA here is from genome assembly GCF_029867415.1 of Vicia villosa. NCBI lineage: Eukaryota > Viridiplantae > Streptophyta > Magnoliopsida > Fabales > Fabaceae > Vicia > Vicia villosa. The sequence continues at coordinate 22,042,101 of NC_081184.1, read as the reverse complement.
CCTGCATCCGGGCAAAATCCTGTGAATACACCAGTGGGGAACCCTGTGGAAACTCCTGTTAGTAATACAAGCACTGATGTTGGTCAATCCAGTGGAACCAATGTCAATCCTGATTTTGATGAAATTTTGAAGCTTATCAAAAGAAGTGAATATAAGATTGTGGATCAGCTTATGCAGACTCCTTCAAAAATCTCAATACTTTCATTGCTGTTGAATTCAGAAGCCCACAGGGAAGCCCTGATGAGAGTCTTAGATCAAGCTTTTGTAGATCATGATGTGACTGTTGACCACTTTGATGGGATAATAACCAATATAACAGCTTGTAACAATATAAGCTTCTGTGATGAAGAACTCCCCGAGGAGGGTAAAAATCACAATCTTGCTTTGCACATTTCTATGAACTGTCAGTCAGACTCTTTGTCCAATGTGTTGGTAGACACCGGATCTTCCTTGAATGTGATGCCAAAGACGACTCGTGCTCTCTTGTCTTACCAAGGAATGCCTATGAAATTCAGTGGTGTAGTAGTGAAAGCATTTGATGGATCGCGAAAATCTGTTATCGGCGAAGTCAATCTTCCCATGACAATTGGCCCACATACATTTCAAATCACCTTCCAGGTCATGGACATTCAAGCTGCTTATAGCTGTCTGTTAGGACGACCATGGATCCATGAAGCAGGGGCAGTAACTTCTACGCTCCATCAAAAGTTGAAATTTGTAACAAATGGAAAATTGGTAACAATAAGTGGGGAGCAAGCCTTGATGGTGAGCCATTTATCCAATTTCTCTTTCATTAGTGCTGATGATGTGGAAGGAACTCAGTTCCAAGGTCTCTCTTTAGAAGACGAATCTTCCAAGAAGAAAGCATCAATCTCTTCTTACAAAGAGGCAGTGAAAGTAGTAAAAGATGGAACTACCACTGGCTGGGGGCAAGTTGTGATCCCTACCAAGAATGAAACTAGAGCAGGTCTCGGATGTTCACCAACATTCTCAAACTGCACCAAGAAGGATGAAACCCTTCGTCCGATCAAAGAAACATTCATTAGTGGAGGATTCCTCAATCCAATTCCTCAAGAGGTTAATGTCCTTATCGAAGAATGCATCGAAGAAGGTCTGCCTGATCCTGAAGAAGAATGGAAATGTTATCTCAATGACTCGGGATACATATCTCAGGAAGAACCATATCCTCCTTCAGAGAAAACAAGTGCTAAAGAAATTCCGCCTATTCCTGCAGAGGTCTGGGACACCTTGGGACAACCAAGTGGAAAATTTGATTACATGGTGAAATATACTGCACCTGAAAGTTCAAAGATTGCGATTGAAGATATCCAACCAACTGGATGGGGAGATTCCTTTGAATATAATAGTCAACCAGAAGAGGTTTATCAGCCCTGTCAATTTTCTCAGCAGCCTGAAATTACTAACTTCAATGCATCTGCCAAGATTTATAATCCTGAAGATGGTTATTATCACATAAATGCCATTTTTGAAGATGAAGGGGAAGATGGTCCCGCAGTTGACTCAGAAAGTGTCGCTGACAATGAGTCTCTTCATCCTGAAGACTGGGAAATACATCCTGAAAATTCTGAAGATTGTGACTCGTCTTATGCTCTTCAAGAGGTGGAAGAAGACCGTTTCAACTCTACAAAGAACAAGGGTGACAAACCAGGGCCTTCAAATCCTGCTCGACCAGCGGTCAATGTCAATACTGAAGATAATTCTGAGGAGAATTTTCCTGAATACATAATGCACAGAGGAGTTCGTTGCTACTGGAAGGCTGTCGACGTTCCGAATGTTGTTCGCCGCTCAAAGTAATCACCTCGCTGTTATTTTGACCTCCTGCCTTGCCCAAAGCAGAGAGATGTTTTATAGGGCTTTGCTTTTAAATGTTTCGCCCAAATAACTTTGTGTATAGGGCTTTGTTTTAAAAGTTTCCCTCTTTGTCCTGCCCAAGGCAAATGAGTTTGTGTTTAGGGCTTTGTTTCAAAAATGAATCATAAATAAAGTGTCATTTTGAATTCCCTACATTATATGTTTTATTTTTTGCTTTTTCTGGAAATGGTAATCCTAAAAAACCAAAATAAAAAAAAAACTTTTTCAAAAAAAATCTGCATACACTCTTGCATTCATAAAATTTTCTGAAATAAATATAAATCACATGTGCAGATTTACTATTGATAAACCCATTGAATGCAATAACCCTATGCCCTCTCCCAACTTTGAGTTTCCTGTGTTCGAAGCCGAAGAAGAGGAAGAAGAGGAGATCCCAGACGAGATCTCTCGATTACTTAAGCACGAGGAAAGAGCCATTCTGCCTCACAAAGAGCCTCTGGAAAAGACCAACTTGGGTTCTGAAGAAGACAAAAAAGAAGTGACCATTGGATCGCTGCTTGACGCTGACATCAAGAGTAAGTTGACAGACCTTCTCAAA